>NW_019213309.1:0-33135 GCF_002532875.2 Varroa jacobsoni | reverse complement strand
CACACACACACAACTCAATATTATACCTTAACATTTCTATGACCAAAAAAGAACTTTCAGTATTTGAAAAAAAGAAATCTTTGATATTGGCTAGTATAGTAATATAATAAGCTCTAATATATGACTATGTTTCTTTGGTCCGCTAATGGTTTTTCAGATGACTAAGCGTCGATTTGAACTATTTCGTTTCCTTGGAAGTATGGTTAATACGTGTTACGTGTGTTTCTCCCTCTTTTTGATAACCGGTTCCGCAGCACTCCTCTGTGAAGCGCATAGTAGTAGTCGCCATGTTGTCAATGCCATTCATATCGCTGGCCAAGGATATACGAGCAGGGCTCTCGTGCATGAGGTTTGTGTACCGATGCGTCGTCATGCAAAGAGTCTACGCTACAACGCGTAAACAGTAGAACAGAAAAAACAAGAGACTGCTTGCGCTTTGTGTGTGTGTCATTTAAATACAAGTGTTTTAGATTTAATGGAAAGATGTGAACATCCATTGCAGTGTGTGTATATATGCCTAATTAATCAATTAAACCTAACCTGACGTTGGCTACCAAATCCAGCATGATGCTCCGGTTACCTATACGATTCGATACTTCTCGACAAGTACTATACACAGTGTATGAGCTGTATAAAACCCTAGATACTTCAAAGCGACAGAGCATCATTGTGGAATAGGATTTTTATCGACATTTTTACTGCGTTTATGCAAAACAACCTGACCCGCGTTTACACTGAGAACTATCTTGAGGTTCTCAATACTAGATTCAAATCTTTTTAATTAGGTGGTAATTTTTTTGCTATCTATCGCAAAAGCGTATTTGCTGTGAGAAGTGTTACGCAAGTCTTCAAACGTTGCTATTACTGCACTCGGTTTCAGAACACCAAACTTCGTGGCGCATTATATAGCGCCATAGTGTTACAACAATGCTTATTGAAATGCTAACCACATGTTTTTCTCTCGTATCACCCATCATTGATTGCCCAAACAGCAATTAATTGAAAATTACAAAAACGGAACAAAAATATCGTCGAGCATTGTAGAAATATTAACGATTTTTAAATTTACGGAATTTTCGAAGTGATTCTTGCAGCTCTGATAGGGTTCTGTGGCAAACATAATAAGACGATAGGTCAGGTCCGATTGAGTATATGTACCTGTATTGTATCTAGTAGATGCAATCGTGTTCCCGCTGAATGGGAATAATCGAGATTACGAAAATCATAGGGCAGATAGGCTCAATTACTGTCGGCGACTAATTTCGACAAATCCTATTGATTTGAAATTATAACAAACGATTGAGTAATTCAAACTAGACTAGACAATACCTAGTTATGCAGCCTACTAATTAATGGAATTAGAAGGCAAAATCTCATCGTTTAAACCTGGCCTTCCCTATCTTTTCCAAGAAATTCGAGGAGGGACCATGTGCTGTTCTTAGGTTTAGGAATAGCAGATTACTTGATTAAATCGGTTTGGACTTCAGAAAGTGTTTAATAAAATTGGCCTTTTGTATAAAGTAAAAGTTCGCTATCCAGCGAAAAATTGGCCTGAGTTGATTAATCTGTGAGATTTGTAGCGTGTATTATTATGTTAATAGTGGTGAGCTTTGCTAATGTGACAAAATAAATGCAGTCGCTATATCTTATTGTTAATGGTAACGTCCTTTCAGGTCCGATTTATCCTAAGCCAGATGTCGCAGCGCGTGGAAATGACGGCCTGGCGTTTCTACAAGTTAGATCGAAGTGCGATCCTACAGACGTTTGGTGCCTGCGTTACTTATGTGAGCCTCGTTATACAGAGCGCGGAAGATATACTTGATTAGTAGTAAAGCACAGAACGAGGCATACTTTGTGAGACGATAGCCTCAGAGCCGCAAAGCGTGCGCAGTAATCAATCTTATCATGGTAGCGATTCAATCGTCTGCCCGATCCGATAGTAACAAGACAGCCAACACTGGCAGTAATGGTAGAGACTCGTCTCAGCGTCTGACGGTTTACGATCCGGCATTTCGAGTCAGACCATTTCTTAGAGCCGTGTCAAACATTAAACTATCTTTCCTTGCTAAAGGGTGACGAGTGGTTTTTTTGTTAGGCCAGTGGCAAAGAAATTTTGCCAGCTTATTCGTCATTGCGATCATTCGCAATGACAAATAAGCTCTGTCGATACGAAATAAATACAGATATATATACATCTGCAGGTATAAACATGAGAATAAAATACTCCGTGTACAAATGAGGTACATGTCTATTACTTGAAGTAGCACCACGTTACGTATGATCAGTAATACACCGATTAATTCTTCATTTTATCCATGGCTTTATATTAGTTCCATTAATCCACATCCTAGGCTTTAGGGTAAAACGCCATGTGCGTTCTGATTAGGCTCAGTAGCTTTTTGCTATTGTTCTGAGAGTTGATTGAAAAAAAAACGAGACCCAATATAGAATATACATACTCTAAGAGTGCCGAGAAAATACAAAATAAAAATAATTATGGCCAACTAGAGTAAAATATGGCGCTTTAAAGGGAAATTATGCATTTCCAATAAACGCTTCTAGTAATATGTCTAGTAGTATAGCTATTAAAACATTATCCTACTAAACGTTACATTACGAATAAACACGTACTTTACTGGTCAGGTAGCAGCTAAGACGTAAAATTTTTTAAAAAAATATGTTCGTGCAGGCGACCTGCTTTATTCCTTCTCATGGGCGATTGATCGCATTAGCTACTTTTGGGAAACTCTAAAAGTGCGCCACTCTAGATGATATTTTAGTTGGGAGTGCAAAATTTAGTTTACATTTTGTTACGGCATTAATAAATAGAAGCTAAAATAAACAGATCTAGAAAAATATCGATCGGCTATGTCTATTTCAAACATTTTTTCAAGCGTCTTTTGAGAAATCGTGTTGTGTTTGAGCGGTTCGTCCGTCCTACAAGTCGTAAGGGAGTTGCCACAAAGGTCATTACGACCTCCACAAAATATAGATTACCTCCTTGAGGTGTCCCGAGTCGCTTTAGCTTCACCACGACCTTCAAGATTTAGAATATAGAGATTTGCATAACCTATCACGTAAGCTAGCTTAGCTAATTTCCTTACGACTTCTTCGATGACTGATCCTTGCGCTGAAACTGGGCTTATTCATTTCTCCTTGCGGTTATGGATCCTTTGTATGCCCTATAAAACTGGACTCTTAGCCATAAATATGTACTTTGGGAGTGTTGCCTAGTAGATCTTCGCTAACTATGAAGTTCTTGACGGGTGACTAGGGGCATTTGTTGGCTACGAGGGATTAAAGATGGTTTAAAAAGATTTTTTATTCTTATTAGTGGCATAATTCACCGACAGAAACTGCTTTCATGTCATGGAGGCAATATGTTCACCTACAATCACTTGGTCCACAATAAATTTTTGAGAGAAGTCTTCATTAGTTTAGAAGTTTCATTAGTTTTAGCAGTGATTGAAAGTTTTTCATAATCAGAACTTTTAGGATGGAGAGCTCACCGATTGTATAGAAATATAGCAAGATAATGTTAGGTTGTCGGAAAATTATTGACCGCCTTTTTATTTAGACGGCTTTGAGCTTACGTATCTTAAGTCATATGAGCCACGTCTAGTCGGCATTAGTGTTATTTGAAAGCTTTCGGAAGAGATTTACCAGTAAGAGATGTGCCTAGAATTGCTGGACACGTGCTTAAATTAGGTCTATGGTAGAGGGCCTTGAAAATGAATAAAATTTCTGTAAGGAATCGCTAAAATTATTTTACAATTACTATGAAAAAAGAAGATGCTGCCTCTACCTATAAAAAAAATTGACCTGTGTATGGCCAATATGTGTTATCTGAAGAAAAACCTGCCCAAAAAACGGGCAGTTTGATAGATATCTGTGGCTTTCGTTCTAGAAATTTTACCTAAAGAAAAGATACTTCTTATAGTTGATTAATTGTATCATTGATTGGAATTGTCAGAAGGTTGAGCAAGGTCGACATATGAGTAAAAGAACTTATTATACAGTAGCGAACAGCTTAAAATAGCTTGAAGAAAGCACGCTATAAAAAGAAGCTCAATGTTTAGGTGCCGTATACATTGACGCGAAAAAGATTTACCAAATCGTGCTTTTACCTGCGAGACTCTACAGGAAACTGAATATTAAATGGTTGATTATAACATGCGATTAAAGATAAATCACATACACCGGTCATGTGCAAATAAGAAACAGAAGAATAGGAAAAGAAGCGTTCCATGGTCCGTCAGACTATGGAGTACTTTTTGGCCCAGACTGATGTCAAGAATGGCCATGTTGTATGTGTCTGGAAAGTCATCGTACGCTATGAGTTGTTGCTACATGGAGAAAATTGACTGGAATAAATGAAGAGAAAAGGCGTCGTCTTTGACCATGACAATACCATACCAAAAGCATTTTTAGTTACCTAGCATAAGTTGAAATAACGTTAACGGTAAATTTTTTCCCATCCGCCGTATAGCCCGGACCCTGCACCATCAGACCGCCATCACCTGTTTTGGTCTCTGTAGAACTTTCTTAACAATGTTCATTTAGTTTTAGTGGAAAGATGCAGAGATCACTAGTCGCAATTTGTCGCCCACATCCCATAAGAGTTTTGCAGCAGACGAGGTTATCAGAGAAAAAAGGCAGAAAACCATCGATCGAAATAGCATGTCTTACTTCCTTATACTATAACTATATATTAAGTAAACAATATTAAAAACACTTGCTTCAATTTTTCTAATACTTTTTTGGCAAAATGAAATTGTTTATGAAACCGCCCAACAGTAAACGCAAACGCAGTAGTTTGATACCCGTGTACGCTTCGACATGGATTCATCTGATAATAAAGAAATTCGTGTCGGCAATCAAGCCGTGCGTTTCAGCAGATCTCCATCTGCGCCATTCGAAGATGCATGCTACTTATATTAAAAAAGTTATTTTCTCTAGTACAATCATCCAGATGGACCTAAAACGGGCATCCGCGAAATATAAGATCCATCCTGGAAAACGTCAAGCATTAACACTGACTGAATGTATCGGCGTTCAAATTAGAAAATATTGGTGCCGTTTTGTGGATGTTACCGATTTGAGTAAGTTTTCATTTAACTGCACATGTAATTCACACGGGTCTCGTAAACCTGATTTGTACAAGCCATGTTTACCAGGTAACGTAAAGTCTACTTGCCTTACGCTAAAAGACTCATTTAGAAAAGAAGAAAAACTAGCTTTAGATACTGATATACCGCATTCACCCAGAACGAAATAATGTATTTTTGATTCAGTTATATTAATAAAATTAATCTCTAGTAATCTTGTTACTGCTATAAGGAAATTAGAATTATATTTTTTTGTTTAAAACCCAAAGTTATTTAAATTCAGCAAGACTATTGACGCAGATGACTGATGTACAATATAATTATCAATGTTATATGGACAGAACTTGGTTTGAATACATACACATAGGTAATTACTAGAAACGCTTCGCGACAATTAAAAAGCCCCTGAATTCAGTCGAAACATAACATTATCCAGCATATATTTCAATTGTTAAAACCAAAATGTCAATTTGCTAATGTGCGTCGCTTGAGGACTATGAAAATATCACGTCTAGCGTATTGGCCTTTTGGGTTTGTTGCTTTATGAAAACATCAACAAACAAGAAGGAGTGAAATAGGAAAAACCGAACAAAAATGCTACCAACGCTACGGCATCAGACAGAAGGCCTCAGGCGTCAGCTTAGCGCTACTCGCGTCGTGCCTCGCAACGGCGGACGAAGTCCAGTCTTTGACAATATAATGTCTATGACCGATTTTTTAGCTCGCTGAATTTATGATTCGTTTGGACTGCCGCACAAAACAATATAATTAAGGTATTTCAAAAATTGTAGTGCGATTGGGACGTAAAAATAAAGTTCATGAGGCGAACGAGAGCGCTTGTCCCAAACGCGGAGTCCCGAGTCAGTTCAGCCCAGCGCCGTTTCTTGGATAAGTCCCGATTTAAACAAAAAAAAAAATTCGAGCAATTAGATCAATCAAAATATGCACACTATTGCAAATTAGCAAAATGGGTAAAAAAAATAACTTACGGTGAGTGACAAGACTACATTGCCGTAAACTTGAAGACCAGCCGGTGATCTAAACCCAGTACTATAGAGTCCCTAACGAGCATGGTGCCACCTAGTGGTCGTCCACTTTGTAAAAGATGTCTGGAGTGTATTAAGCCAAACTTACCTCTTCTCTTTGCACTCTTCCCTCTCGTATATCGATCTTTGTTGCTGACTTATAAAAATTTGGCTCTTTAATAGGAACGTTTGTCTTAAAAGTAATTTGAAGGACGAAAAGGGCAAATACCTTTGGCTGTTACGCTAGCTGAGATCTATCACATAATTGATCTATATATTAGGTTATCTCTTTCACTATTAATCCATTATTAAATTTTCAATTATAAATGCTTGTATATGGTGCAAGTATAAATTAATTATTTCTGCCCACATGTAACATGCAGTGAAGGAAAGCTAAACATAAAAACGCGTCTTATTTATGGATTTATTTAAATCAAACTTTCTAGGAATAATCCGTATATACAAGTAATCACAGAAGAAGATAGGAAAGCATTAGGAATCTGATCTCTTATTTTCTGCGCTTGCTTGGCGTTTTATTTGAGAGAAGATAACCACTGCTCTCTCGATGTCTTCATTTGCATTTTAATATGTAGTTAGATGGCGTGACACTCTCCACTAACGTTCTTGTTTGTGTTGTTAATATTCTATAATATGGTAATATTATATTAATATATAATGTAACAACAGAGAAATGGAATTGTTAAAAAGAGAGATTCTGCGAAGCATCAGGTACGCTAGAATAGCCACTGGCGGTTCTCGCTAGAACCTTTTCGCTGTCGTGTCACTCGTTTCACGTTTAATGTCTATATCTATTAGAAATTATTATCATATAGGAATAATAAATCTATATAGGAGAATAAATGGCTCTCGCTCCCTTTCTCGCTATGTGTATATAAATCTCGGCTCAAACCTGTACGCCATATATATGCATATATAGGGCGCGATGTTTGAGAATTTCTCAGTTGCTTCTAAGGCCGCGTCTGAACAAAAAAGACTTTCTGAACTATTTTTTATGAGTTTTCAAGCTTTTCAAATACAGACGCTAGTGAGGTTCCTCTAGTTTGCCTTGTGGACTTTTTTCAGACCTTTCAGGAGCCGCATAACGGTGCTAATGTAGGCTAACCGTCAGGTTCGGGCTACATCGTTATATAAAATATATAGGCGTAAACATAATATATGTAGAGAGTACATATATATATATAATGTAATATTGCTTACCTGATGTTGAATTGAGCCGTCTTCGAAAGAACTTCAGCCTTTTTTTATCTAATGATAAAGAAATTCAAGTCGTTTATATGCGGAAGATTTACTGGCATTGATTAGTTTTTCTCTAGATGTAGACGATTCGTGAATTTCGTAGTTTCTGCAGTATGAAAACATATTGAAATGGATGTACAATAAAAAAAACTCCGTGAATCTACCCGCCCAATTTGGCTAATAGTTTTTAGCGAATATCTGACATTCTCAATAGTGTTCGAGCAGCAAAGCTAGTATTAAGGATGTCTACTTCTTGAGGTAGTTAGATCAAAGTAAAAGTGGAACATCTACGATTTCTTGGTCTAAATAACTAAGTGGAGATCTCTGCTAGACTAGCAGATACTCCTATGTTTTGCTTAGTATAACAGCAAAGAAGATGAAATTTCAATGAAACCAAGCGCGAGGACGAAAGGGTATCCTTTTTGGCCTACTTAATGTGGCCATTTTTACACGACCTAGTGAGAAACACAGTTTTGACTATTTATTAATAGTATTTCGTTGAAACATCTTCAACTTACCAAGTTTGCTGCCTTTTAGAGTAATCATTTGCAAATCAGTCAGACACATTGGCGTAATGTATATCGATTTAGAAAAAAAAAACTACTAACACATTTTTGGAGGTTGCGGTTTTTTAGGGTATACGCTGCGTAATTTCATTTATCATATGTAAGCGTCGTACTTTTCTCAGTTTTCAATAATGAAGTATTTGATCATCATTGACAATTCAACTCGCATGATACTCAGATTGCCAATAATCGTCTTTGTTTGAACCGTGACATTTCTAATAATGTCGCTCGCTTTTTAATGATTTCTTTCATATATATATATATCAGGATCAATATCATCGCTTTGTGGCGTTCTGTCCAAAGGACTTAAAGCCTTCGTCACGAAAGATCTATGCTATAATCACTGGTTAGGCAACAGTTAGTTATACCAGTAGGCTCAGCTAAGGCTATTTGCCCCATGCGTGCAAAAAAACAAGAGTACCGAGCGTACACTTAGATTTAATGTACGTTTACGTAGCGCAACGATATCTGCAAATGACCCAATGAGGCGTTTACAAACCTTCTTTGTGAGGATGTGGAATCGACGGAAATCTGGTGCCACAAAACTTTTTCGCTAAATTTCGTAAAAGCTTCTTAAAGAAGAAAATGTACCGTCACCTTGTGGTCTGAGTGGCTTAATCCGTCGGAATTAAGCGACCCCTATTCTATCATACGTAAATCCTCGCCTGCAGAAATTACACGAGTTGACATTTCTGATGGCCCTCACGAGCACTCTACTCTGTATAGGGCAATCATAACCTCAATCAAATAGAACACAAGCGACTTATTCTCGACTTGCACAGACTTCTTGTCTCTCTCCTAGGCTTAAATCGCCGAGGCAGTTATTGGTTCGCTCTCTCGATAGAATTCCAATAACATCGCGGGCATATAAAAACATATATGATGGCCAAGGTTGCAAAAAAATAAGCATTTGTTATTGTTGGAACCTGCATCTATTGGCAGGCACGAAACGATGTTTTTCATTTTTATCCATGGCCTGTTATTCTGAGAGATTCAGGCTAAACGGTAAATGGATGGCTGCCGTATAAATATATATAAATATATATATAAGGTACTAAAAGATTCGCGACGGAGATACTGTTTCTAGGAGTCGAAAAATATCTGAAGCGGTGTTTCAGTAAGGTTATTCAACCAACACATTTGAATAAATGTATGTGTATTAAGATTATGTACGAGCGCCATATAAGGTCAGACAAAATAATTGTTCTGAAAAGCCGTATGGCCTTACATTTTAGAAATGGTCTTTACTTTGAAGTTCCAGACGACTCCTCGATACAGGAATAGGCAGAAGTTATGCGTTACTGATTCGGCATGCTACGAGCAGAGTAGTAACGCCTATATGAGTGTAGGAGCAAACCCACTACAAATGGTTGAATCCTAGGCTAATAGTTACGAATACGTGCCCTTACAATTCGAGTCTCGTATCAACGGATTTGAGCCTGGACCGATCGTGATGTGGTTTGATTCTGAGTGCCCGTATTGCAATTAATCGTGTGTCAGTTTTCTTTCCGCGATAAATTCTTGTAGAAATTATAGTTGTACGGGGAGTAGAGTCTTCATTAACTGCGGCACCCATAGCGTGGACTCCTACTAAAGCTGAATGTAACGACTAAGTTTCAGGAGGTGTTTGGTAAAGCCAGAGAATCGAAGCCATATGTAAATTGTCACCACGATTTTAACATAAAACTGTCGGGAACCACGCACGTTTGCCACAATTATTACCTAGTCGTCCAGATTACGACTTCATTACGTGGTTCAGATGGGTGGTCGCTGGCTAAACGTTTTAGAGTGGCATAACCTAGATATCAATAAGTAAGGCAATTATACTAAAGATATCCTTGGCTGGCAAAAGTGTTTTACACGATACGATAATTCTATTCTACAGAAGTAAACTAAATATTGTGGATCAATTTACCAGAACATCATGTCGATGCTAAAACGTTTATACAAGCCTTCGAACAACTCCGCATTGTTTCGGGAACTTTAAAAACAAACAATCCGATCACATGATCCGTTATGTCAGGATGCTTTCTGTCCACTAGCAGGAAAGACCAAATCTAATTAATTGTTGCAAAACACAAAGTTCAGTTTTGAGATTACAGTTAAGCGGACAGATTTCTCAATAGGTAAGTTCGCGTGTGCAAAACAACTTAGAATTTTCAGCAACACTTAGTTGTTTCGTTATGAGATGAGAGAAATTCCGATGTGTATTACCCATAAATTTACGGTTCATATTTAAGGGTCAGTAACTTAAAACATTAGATTTAAGCCACGTGATATAAAGAAATAGAGCTTCAACTTGATTTGACCGTAAAACATCGAATGAAGAGACTCTTCTGTTTGAAGAATCTGTCCAATCTATAGTCAATGCCTACTCTATAGAGGCCCAATGCTTGTATTTATGCAATGTAGTTATTTAGTACAATGAACAAACATTATGTATCTAAGATTTAAAAATGTAGTAAATGTAAATTTTGGTTTGGCCTTCCTCTGCAAGGTGAAGTTCGTCCCAGCGACTTCCAAGCCGGCCGATTTACTCTAATAAAGTTAATCGCCTGAGAGGATTTTTTTGGTAAGAAAGTACTGTAGATTGCTGCGAGGTCTAGCTCCCTTCAAAATCATTCTGCTATGGATTGGTTTGCAGGTAAACACTGAATACAGCTTAAATCGCAAATACAAGCTACTAGATTGAAAGTGTCTTATTTTCTAATGGTAATAACCGTTCAGCTGGCATTGAAATTGCCAAGCTGATTTGTTACGACAAAGACAGGTAAAATAAAAGGGACAAATTCAAAGAGACCTCAGAATTTATAATCCTTTAGAATAATAGACACTAACGAAATCTTTACTGATCTTGCAGACTTATCGCACCGCAATATTACATGACGGTGTTTTAAATGGTACGCATTAGACGCGTTGGTTTTTCAAACGTAAATTGCAAATTAGCAATGTCTGCTGATTGTTACTAACAATAACGGTACTATCAGGCCCAGCGGGCCTTGTCCTTTTCGGACAAATTATATTGTTTTATCTCAATCAGATTAGTTAGTCTCCATAAATATTAGAATCAAGAATGTTTTTTTTATTTGAATTACGCGTGTGAAATTCCCCAAAGAGTATCCGAGTGACAAGACAGGATATACTTTAGTGATTTGATTAACACTACATTATCAAAACGATATGATTTTGTTGTTCTCTAAAAAAAAAAAAAAATAACAAATAACAAATTAGGGTCATCAGCTAAAATGTAAGACATCGAGAAGTTTCGGTTGTCTACATAAATACAGGTTGAATATTGTTCCAAAGCAAAGTAAGTTTTTTTTCGCATACCGTTTGTTTGCTAAAAATAAAAATTATTTATTTTCAGTTACTTCTAACTCTCGCATCAATCTCATCATGTGACAATAGATGAGGCACCCGAGTGCTTTCTGCTTTCTATATTTACATCAGTGTTAAACGACTAAGCCATAAGTGTCAATTCGTGACGACAAAAGAACCGATGATTTCGGGTCATATAAAGCGTGCAGCGTTTGAACAAAAAGTCAACGACCGTCATCATCTGTAATTTCTTGATAGGAACATAATCCCGACGCAATTGTAGCAAGAGACATCATCCTGTGCCGCGGTCACATTCCATAACCATATCATTTTCAAGCTGAGACTCTTAAAATAGCGAGCATCGTTACAATCTGAAGGTATTTCTTAACGTCGGTTTTGAAACCCGTCCAGCGCTTTGTCAAATATCATAATACCCCCAGGAAGTTGAAAAATTAGATTACAATTTACTGCAAGACTGGGTGGGAGTGCAGCTATCAATATTAGTCAAATGGACGCATTGGTGGGAGAATTCGCGCAGGTCGGCGGCAAAGTAGACACTTATTTGGTATCGTTTTTATCATCATAGGTCCAAAAAAAGAGTACTCTTGAATTATTTATCGCTATTGCGGGTACGGTTGGCCTTTCCATTCGTCACAGGGAGAAACCTTCGTTTCGACGTAAGTCTGTAGTTTTTTATTATTTATAGTCCTTTATTATATCATTTAAAGTTGGTGCTTAAAAGGTTACGTACTTATCGAGGCCGGGAGATGAATGGAACAGCCATGAATAATTTTTTATGTGTTAAAGCGGCCTCAGCGATTTTTCGGCAGTTTTGTCGACCGATCATATTGGTTATTCTAATTTACTTGTCGATTGTGGCGGCAAAAAAGTTCTAGCAATCCGAGAATTTTGCTCATTTTGCATCTGATCGAATAGCAGCAAGTACAAAAAAAAAATAGGTGTTGTCTCTTAACTAGTTATCCTTTTTCAAAGCGTCACAGCTGACGTTCGCCTTCACTCCGTATGTTGTAATGTTGTAGCGTTTAAGCTATAGAGACCTGCCTCCGTTAGCATACGTTGGCCGTGGATGCGAGGTAGTCAACCTATGCGAGTAGGCGGTCAGCCGCTTGCAAAAACTAAGAAGATCAGGGGCTGAAACTGAAAAGTTTTAGTTTCTACGAAGGTTACTTCAAGTATACTTTAGAAAACGAGCACCGAACTTAGAGATCTACATGAATACCCAGCGATAAAAACAACGTTTGGGTTTTATTTTAAACGTGTTTTTCATTTATTTGCTTCTAGTCAGCTTGAAGCTACAACCCAGATAACCCATTTTTCATGGTCTGTGCTCATACCCATGCACGCAATATTTAATTATCTGAAGGAAAAGAAGATGCTTATATAGCTTAAATATTAATTTCCTCAGTAAATTGAAATAAAAAAAAAAAAAACTGAAAATAACCATAAAGATAACCCCGCTCTAAAAAACCGTTGCATATATATTATACCTGCGTTATTAGTGCGATCTTGGCGGATTCTGCATAAGCTAGAAGTTGAGCAGCACTATTTGCAATACATATATCATAGTATTCTTATCTGTCTGCTATTGCCTGCAGAAAACCGCTAACGGTATTTCGAAAAACTTATATTCATTTGCCTCGTCTATCGTTGTCACATCTACAAGATCATCTACAGTTACCTGCACAATCGAAAACACTAAACTGAGTACACACACGTAACCGGTTCACGTCAGTGGAACTTAGCTTAACACTGGCCCCTCTACTTTTCGTTTGAACAATGTCTGCAGTCATACCAATGAGGCTGGAATACGCTTTCCTCTAAAAAGTCATTGACATTGATGTGACGAAAATTCAATAAGAACGCTCTAAAATATTGTCAGTTATCGTTTTCATGCTAATTTGCCATCGTAGGGCAACGGAACGATTTAAAGGCATTCAGGCTACGCTATAGCCAAGTGCTTTTTACGTTCAGTGGTAAATTTATCTAGCTATTTTTGCCGTCATAATTAGGGCAATGAACTATAATTAATCCTCGCGCGCACTCGTCAGACCACCATCGCTCGAGTGGTGCTCTATTGACGCTACCAGCAGATCTGCTGTTATCTTGTTGCGTACCTTCCGTTATAGTAGGCGAATGCCGGCATGCGCTGTGGGTTGGCACCGCGTCAACACGGAGTGTTTCTTGAAAACGCGTAAAATTTTGAGATAGTTTTTATACAAGATGCCGATACTGTATCAGCTATCGACCTTATTAATAGTTACGTAAATGTAAAAATACGTACACATGTAACTCATTTAAAATATTGATCTCTCGCGATTTAGAAAAACGAAATTATATAATCTCTTATGATAACGATCATCGACCTCTGCATTGTCCCTTCATGTTTATGTGTGCCAATAATATAGTCCACCGCCATGGTGGACACATGACTAGATTTTCACCGGTAGTACTTCGAGTACACTTCCCTTAAGCATTGTTTCGCTGATTGTCCTTTAGTTCAAAACGATGTATTTCTATATCCGGCCTCAAATCTTGGCTATCACGTGTTCGTTAAAAAGCGCTTTACCGTTATGCCATCTCGGGTATATTTCCAGAAAGACCTGAGAGCGATGATGCGATGATGAGAAACCATCGGTGGCACCGAGGCTTTGCTAAAAAGGGCATTTTTAGTGCTAATTTTAGTATCTTTCCGTTCTATGCAAAAGTCACTCGTCAGCATGACGTCGTGGTTTTAGATTGTCGATGTAATTTTCGTTTACATAACTAAGAAATGCTTTTCCTGCTAATAGAGCAAAAATTCCGAAAAATTAAGCCATATAAATTCCGAACTTCCACATCGTCTTTCCAGAGGAAAGCACGTAATTTACGTTGTTTATTGTGTCAGAGTCTTGCATCCTCTCTTGGTACGATTTATTCGAAAGACCAACTCAGTAAAGCTATTCTAGCATGAAGTGGCTTTGACCGAATGTTTCAAAGTAATTACTTATTTAGAGCTGTATTTACGGTGATAACATTGGAGATGCGCAACGCTTAAATGAATTGCAATACAGTTTATCCACCTACGTTATAAGAAAATGTATTTCCTATCTCCTTACTATGTAAGTAGAACTTTAATAGTAATAAAAAAATAATACCAGACAGATAAAACACAATGAATAAGGCGACATTTTTTTCATTGAAGTTACTTTGAATGTACAAACATAATTTTTTTTTTCAGGGAAATACATGTTCTGTAGTTCATTAAAGTGTTTACATTATGTTCATTTTATGATTGTAGTAAACCGTGATTCATGTTTCATATTATCGTCAATGTGCATTTATTATCCTCATGTGTGCATAGATAGTTCAAGCTGTTCATGTGCTGATAAGTTGAACGACTTGGAGGACGTACATCAGTAAATGTTAAGCTAGCCGCAGAACATCTGCGTAGCCCTTTAAAATACATGTCGCTAAAAAACTTATGTCGCTAAAAGTTGTACCCATCTGAACTTGAAGCTATTTAGTTTTCCGTTAAATATTATTTTAGCAGTTCTGAGAGAACATGTTTTGCAATAGAGAAAACCTGATGTCTAACGCTTACTACTACTATAGAAACTACGTTTGTAGAATTAACAAGTAATATAATCAATATTTGATGGCGTTAAGCGACGTTCGGTTGATCAGACTTAAAAGTTTTGATTTTTTTTTTCTAATTTTTTATATTTTCATTTAAATTAATGACATCATTTCCGTAAAGATTTCGAATATTAATATGACTTTTTCTGGGTATTATATTAGAGAATACAGCAACATGTTAGAAGGAGTGTTTACATTGTACATAGATTTATAAGCATACCGGTGTTTAGCTGGCTGGTTCAGTAAAATTACACTGGACAGTAGCATTACTTAACTGCATGTAAATAAATCGACGACGGTAAAAGAGGAAGAGCTGTAGCTAGAAAATAAGCACCAGCTGTTACTCCAAGGTGGCCTACGGGTTGGACAGATCAAAGATCTCGGTGACGCACACACTGTTCGTTTCATCGTCAGTGTAGAAAAACTTCATGAGAGCGTCCTTTTGCCGAGTGACGTTGACAATAGCATGAATACCTTTATTTCGGTGGGCGTTCCGTTGAAGCGCCTCGTTCGTAAGGGATACGGCAGCGTTAACCGATGGAAGGTCCTCTGTTGAATTCATCGTTCGAAGGATATTTGACGTTCGGGACTTGGTCTGTTTCTCCATTTCGACGGCAAAACCCAGACTAAGCTCAGAAACTAGACGCTTTTCAATACCCGCAAACGATCGGCGTTTCGGCCCTTGCCGCCGTCGCTGACCACCTTCAAGCGTTCGAGATCGTGGCCTACCTTCAATTTGGCCAAATTCATGAATTGCGAGTTGGCATGAAATATGGCCCGCTCCGGACCCCAAACTGGTTGGCGATACGCCCATGCCCAGAAAGTGCGTAACTTCGCGATAACTGTTCGAGAACGATGTTGTAACTGTATCGCTGACTCGTTTCTGAATCAAGGGCCACATCTTGTAAAGCTTTTTAGCCGTCAGATAAGTGACATCTATTGGCAGAATAATTGGTGCCGTTACTAAAGCTAACATTTTCATTGTTCTCGTCTGGAACAGCCAGTTGTAAAGACTTTGATTCAATGCATCTGCCGCCTCCTTACAGGGCTGTTGAACTTTCTCCGGCAATGAGGCCGCGACTGCCATTCGGTTAACGATATCGCACTCTATACAACCAGCAATGCATTTTTCTGATAATTCATGTCTTAGCTCGGGCGGTTCAACTTGGTCGTCTTGACAACCAATTCTCTTCACAGGTAATAACAATGTAGATTCAACCGCCAGGCACCGTACACAGGATATTAGCTGCTGTCGTTTAAGGTACTTAATTCCATCGTCAAAGCCTTGTTGACACATCTTAGACAGGACATCTGGATGAGGAGCGAATAAGATTCGTTTGATGCGGTACAGATTCGCTGGCGACACAGCGATGGACGTATTTGAAATATGGACGCACGCTAAATTGAAGCTTTCATCCTGCGGACATATGTCGCTTTCACCCGAAAACGGTGACACGGTAATCGTTGAGTCGTCGTAGACCTTCAAATTGCAGCTAAAACCGCCATCGATATAGCGTTCGCCACCTTCCAGAATTGGCGCGAAATACCCCGAGAAAACGGGAATAAAACACGATGCCATCAGTGTCCTGATTAGGTCCTGCCTAGTTTTGAATTGCGTAATGATTCGGTTCTCCATTGTGGACATCTTGGTAACGGAAATGTGGAGGCGATCAGTTGATCTAATATGAGCATCATCCGGAAGCATCTTGCCTAGATCTTCAAATAGAATATCGTTAATATTGAAGCTTGGGTGAAATGGACCAAGTGCTCGACGTCGTGATTGAGTGGCCATGCGAAGAATGGAGGTCACAGCAACATCGAAGGGTAGATCGTTAACGAGACAGCAAGCGGTGAGCGCGCCAGAAGATGCTCCAACTACTTTACTTTTAACAAGTTGTGGGGCGTATTCTCGAAACGCGGACGCAACGCCGACATGGTATATTCCCAGAAAGCCACAACCCGAAAAGCTGAGATGGGCCTCTTGATGAAGTCTTGACCGTCTCGGTTTGGTTTGCATCGTTCATTTATTGGCGTCGTCTATTCTTTATTGACACCTTTCACAAGCCACCGAAGATTTATGAATGTCGATTTTTGATCGAGAAACGGTGTAATAGCATGACGGAGAAAGTACCACAAGACACTGCACTACGACATCCAGCAACACTAACTAAAATCATCGGTAAGACATTGTGGAAAGGGCCTTCCCCTTTGAACGTGCACTCGCTCAGTTCGAGATTAGATAAGATCTTTATGATAGAATACTGTTATGATAGTAGACACCTATGAGTGTGTTACTTTTACGTAATATTGACCAATCTACCCTACGGATATTCTGGTTGAAATCTTAATAGAGGTATTGTACATTTAGGGACTAAGTCAAATCGTTGACGCGAGCTGACTGATGGTAGATAGCGCTGACTACTGCAACTACTGACTCCAACGCTAACTGTCAGAACAATCAGCTGTGACTCATTGGCGCCAAAGTTTAAGTCAAGTAACTTCTGTTTGTTGACCACGGTATGATTTTTAGCTGTTAGAGATATCGAATAGGTTTGATACATTTGCCCACCTGATGGGAATATGTGTGCATGAGGCAATATCAGATTGCACATCCAAAGCTCATTTGACTTTAATCGGGCAGTGGTCAATAAGCAAATGTCTGAAAAACGGGGTGCATACGGGTATTACTTCATGGAAGGATTCGTGCGCGGTAGCTACGGGATGCTTGTGGAAATTCTGTGCTTCTAACGTAATACCGTAGCGCGATAATGCATCAGATGGTGGTTAAACGAGCTTCCAAAGCCGTATAAATTACTTTTTTTTTTTTTTTTTTTTTACCAATTCTTTACTATGTTCCAAATTCTACAAATGTAAAATTTTCTTTTGCTTCATAAGCCTGTTGTGAGAGCTTTGTCCTCATGAAACACATTGCTGAAACGGGTCATTTTGAGCTGTACATTTGGTGCACCTATTTTAGAAATTACCGATTTATTCCTGCACATAATTGGAAATTACATATAACAAATAACGGATTGCTAGGTTTACTGCGGATTTTTGAAAATCCAATTAAATCAATAAGTCGTTATAACGTTTCGCTCTTAAACTAACGAGATAGTGAATAGTATATAATCGGGCAAATACTCGAGTTTTCAATTAGTGCATGCTACCTGGACAGGTAGCAGAGGCTCACTGTTAAAAATCATACCCAAATTTGTTCTTAATTGCGGAAGGTAATCACTAGGATTAAGCACATCTCTGCATAAGAATAAGGAAAACAAATACCTACTTAGCCTAATACTTGCTTAGCATAACTTTGATCTCTGCGACACGTGGTATAGAGCCTATTTAGACTGTTACCATTGAGGTGAAACCTAACCAACATTAAACTTTGCATAGTGAAATACTGACTTGACAAATCATCGTACTACCAGCAAATAGATAATTATCCTCATTTCCCTCCACGTATTGTTATCGCGATTATGAAATAATAAGTATAATACATTTGAAAAATAGCTAAATTTGAGGTGAGGAATAATAAATATTTACTTAAGAAAGTTTAACTTAAATAAAAATTGCACCTGTCTTCATCTTTGCTGACAACTGAGACTATGTACAGGTGCAGGTAAGTTAATTCCAAGTCTGAAATTATCTGAAATTTAATCTACGACAGTTTAGTTTTTTTAAACTAATTTCAAAGAAATATATTGAATAAATATTTAGGAAAAATGAATGCGCGGCAACTAGTTCCCATGTTAATTTTTACTAGATTAATTGTATACTTAGATTACATGCTCCCATTACATGCTCTTTTGCCACTAGTCATAAATAGACGTTTGAAGTTATTCTAGACAAATTAAGTATTTTACATAAAGATAAAATAGCAAATTTGTAGAGCCTTAAAACCCGTATCTGACGATTCAGATGATCGAAAACGAAGTATGCACTCAAATGTTCGGTTTTTGTAATCCTAATATGAATTTTTCGATAGTATGAGTCGAAGTGTTCGACTTCTGAAGTCATTCGTAAGCTGACAAACGTGTAACACGGGTATGACACCTTTTGCGTTCAAGGAATTTCAGAGCTTCAGACATGGAAGCTATAACAGCTGCCAATCAGAGACCAAAGCGAAATAGGTTAGCAATGCTGCTGATCTAAGTGAACAACCGAGAAATTAACGTTAGGAACTTTGGCTATATGCGGCAACAGCAAATACGGGAACATGGGCAATGATGACTCAGTCCTGTTGTGACAGCAGTAAGTTAAGGGAGAACTTTGTCATATTGGTATTCAGGCAGGTTTACACAGTCAGCCTTGATACTGCTGAAAATTTCCTTGTCATCCAGATCAGAGATAATTGGATGTCTGATGAAGCCAGACGGATCATTGGTATCGGATTTAGATTCTTCCTAAAATGGGTAGAGTACCTTAAGAAAACGGCGCAGATAAGAATCGATCCTCTATCTCATAGCACCTGAATTTATATCGTCAACTCGTTTGCTTTATATGATACAACAAATACAAACTGCCTGTCTAATCAGTGGACAGTTTGTAATTTAACTCGTAGCTTCGATCGATCGAACGACACAGCCTTGCGGTGACAGGTTGCTGATGGACCTTCCTTGGCCTTGTGTGCTGAAAATATTTCGGCGCTGTTGTATGTATTATACAAGCTCGTAAGCTCAATTGCAACTATTGTACATTGAAATGAAGACTGTGTTTGATAAAATGAGAACATAGGTAGGCGAGGCGTTTTGTTAAATTAAAGGTCACTAAAACAGCGAATATTGAACAACAGTAAATAATCACTAATACAAACGTGTTCCAATAATTTTCCATTTCGTGTAACCTAATGTATTCTTTAGTCAAGTTTACGCTGTATTTATTTCCGCGTTCATTTGGATTGTTCCGCCTCTGGTTTGCTTCTCAAGAGAAGGCTACCTTTTTTTTTACAGGCCATATGGCCTAAACAGTTGCTTTACGTCATAGAGTATAAAGTTGACCTTCAGGTGACCAAGGAGATCAAACGTTTTTTGTGTGTATGAAAATTCACAGAATACTGGGAAATGATTTCTCTGGGAAAGGATCTCTTCCGCTATCTAATTGTAGCGCAAATATTGTTAACGATAGGTTCTAGTACACGAGATCTGGCGTGAAATTTTCCTAAATGTTTTGCTTCTAAAATTGTACCTAAACAAAAAACGGTAATTTTTTCCCATATTTTTGGGGTCGAAGGGTTGGGTTTGCCAAATACATGGTGTGCAGGTTTGAGTTTAACCGCCGGCTTCCCTAGTCAAGGATAGCGGGGGGCTAACTCTTGCTCTACTATTTACTCAATTCTAATAGTACAGATATCACTTGTTCAATAATTCGAATACACAGACAATTTGTTCCGCAGCGACTTTTCTGGGAGCTAATTAATGATCGTGAGCAAATGCAGGAGTTCTATTCAAACTGCTATTTGTGATGTTACGGACAATAGAGGCCTTAAGCGAAAGAGTTCAACGGTTGACGGAATTCACTCAAACAGGGAATGTTTTTTGAGAAATTGTTGCAAATTCCAGATAAAAACAGGTAATTCTCTTAACTCTTGCATGTACAATCAATAGAGAATGTATAAACAACTTTTCTTCATATAAACATTTATCTGAAAGCAGATTTTAGGCTCAAATGACATTAGATAATTAAGAAGGCCTACGCTCTGCGTCCTACGTTAGAGCGTCCTTTAATAAACATCAAAGCAAACTTAGCAACAACTGCTACATGAACAGTGTGAATATCTTGAACACTGCTTTTGTAAAGCTGATTCATAACGGGAGCGACTTCGTCAGCGATTGTAACAGGAAGATTATTTTCTAACGGGTTAAGCCAGGGCAGATTGAAGAGTACCTAAAAGCTGCAGAATGTGCTGGTTATGTTTTGGTATTTCCTA
This sequence comes from Varroa jacobsoni, assembly GCF_002532875.2. Taxonomy (NCBI): domain Eukaryota; kingdom Metazoa; phylum Arthropoda; class Arachnida; order Mesostigmata; family Varroidae; genus Varroa; species Varroa jacobsoni. The sequence continues at coordinate 12,296 of NW_019213309.1, read as the reverse complement.
ACTAGGATTTCATACCTGGAAAATCATGAGGATAATCACTCATCTGAACGAAACACACCACGTCAGCAATGGTATTAGCAATATTTTATGTGACTTATAGAAGTCACCTGTCAAAAGTGTCCGAAAAATGAATGTGCTTCGGTGTTCGGTAGCAACCTGTAGCACAGTTTCACTAGCGCTATCTTCCATCACTTCCTCCATTTAGTCGTTAACTACGTTTTTGCACCGCGGAGATCGGCAAACGGAAAAGGTAACACAGCGGCGTAGATGGACGTGTCAAAACGCAAAGTGCTTAGCGGATTTGTTGATTGTTCTGTTACAATATGAGCAATCGGTTTGAACGTGAAACTGTGGCGTTAGCCCACTTGGCGTGTGTTTTTTCATTTGAAAACTGCTGCATATAGAATAGAACGTTTTGCTTGATGTGAAATCATTTGATCGGAATAGCAAAACTTGTGCAGGGTATTTAAAAGTGGGCGCTAGCTTTGTGCTTCGTCTCCCTTAAAATTCACTGCTTCTAGGGGAAACGAAGCACGATGGGGGATGCTTGCCAGCTGGCAATGACTTCAGTCACAATAAAGCCCAACGCAACGATGGTGTTGCCAAGACGCATGACTTCACCAGGCGTAATTCCGTCAGAAAGAGAAGGAATGTACAATCATGGCGTCCCGGCTTTTATACTGCATTGAGAGAAGTAAATGAGGATAATCTGGTGATCTGTTATTATTCGCATAAGAATACAGAAGAACATAGAAATGTTTATTTAAAGCATTACAACTTAAACTAAAAAAGACTAAATGACAGATTATCTCTTCAATGGACTTATCCGCTGAAACGCATGTGGAAACCCCCTAGGCTCAAGCGCACTCTTATGGCTAAATTGTTGACCAGCGAAACTTCCGATAAATCCTGATCAATGAGAACATATGCTATTCAACTTTGTCATAACAGCCATTGCTGAAGATCGCTGCAGAAACAGCGTTTTCGACTCTGCCATTTTAAAGGAAAAAAAATGAAATAAACAATAGGAGAACAGGCTTCCTGTGAGTTAATTAAAACGACATTTTGCGGAACAACTAGTAGAGACGAAATCACGTTCAAAAGATGATATAGCCCCTAACGTTAGACTCAAATAAAAAATACCCGGGGTAACAGTGACTACATCAGAATGAAATGAGCTCATGTACTTTTAGAATAAATGAATTATAGGCGATCGCAAGTATACCAATAGGAAGACGCCAGGTGCCAGCAGTGGCATCAGTAAACCTTTTGTCGGTGGATTCGATGGCGGTTGTCAGTGGCTTAATCGACAAGTGCGTGACACTTTTCAAGGCGAAGCCCCTGTAAGGTGCCATATAGGTAGTCACTATCTGCTTGCTCTATCTACACTGTTCTTGCGTATCTTGCGTACATGCTCACATTTTCGTTGAACGATAGAGAGAAACGGGTAAGTGCTATGGTGGTGATAGAATAGGCGCATCGTAACTCGCTCACAGTGAAGGAAAAAAAAATAGAACAAAGTACAGAAGACGAGATAAGCTTCAATTAGGGTGTCCCTGACCGATGAAAACTGGAGTATATTAAGTGGAATCTGCCATTCCCTTTTGTCGTCCTGTTGAACTAAGAAGAAAATCCGAGCCGATTGGAACTGAAGAATAAAAAAAGAATTGCGAATTAGTAAACAAAGATTCAGGCGGAAATCAAGTTTAACCGCCAGGGTTGGGCCTACATGAAACGGACATGCAAAGGAAGGTTTGGTCAGCAAAGGACCGATCCATCGGCTGTTGCGGGGATATCTCTATTGTTTTCACGATCCAATCGTGTAGAGATGGTCTGGCCATCCCATTAGTGGTCTTAGGCAGATCTTTTATTAAAACATAAAAAAAAAAAAAAAAGCTATACGATAGTAAAAAAAACGTGCCGAATTCCTGCTGCAGACCTGTTGTGTGCCAACTATTAATTATAAGAAGTACTGGAATGTTGTGTTTCTTGCTATCGCATTCAATTGAGCGTCCATACGATGTTTCAGAACTCAAGGTTGACCTTAGAGGGGGTGATAGAACTCAATAAGCGAAGTATTTCCCTGATAGAACTATATCTTCTGGTGGAACTATATTTTACTAACGTCATTTTTCGTTGGCACTAGGCGCAAAATATGGTTACCAGTTAATATTTCGAGCACCTGTTGTTATGGTATCACCAAATATTATAACTAAATACTTCACAATTTCTAGATTTTGAAAAAAAGAACGCTCAGCTGAAAAATATTACATTATCACGCCTTTTGTAGATTAACACTAGTGCCACTGGCACCTGAGAGACACAATTTGAATAGGTCCTAGTTTAACGCAGGTACTCTTAGGCCTTTGGTCAGGAGGCCAGGCAATTTAGTTCTAAGAATAAAAAAGCAAGGAGGATAAACTTAGAATGTTCGATATATGATGCTTTCGAAAAGCAATATGTTGTGGTGTATATACTTGATGGATATTAGCCTGAGGTTTTGGACTTCAAGTATCTTGCACCTTCTGCTAAATGCTGTTCAGTATTGTGTGGCCCTATGCTTCCTTCGTGTAGGGCCTTCGTGTGCGGACATGCGCACAGGACCCCTAACTTAGCTCAAGGGTGTACGGGTAATACATTGTAAATAATTAGACATACTAATACATTGCCTAAATCTTAGTTGTTACTTTCAGGATTGGACGTAAATATACTATATTACTATATTCATTAAAATAACCAATAAATATTTCGGTTATACGGCAAACGTTGTCTCGGCGAGAATAGTAGTCCCTGTGGTACATATGATAGTCATATTAGACTGTACGTCTTCATATAAGAACGTCCGATTCAATATAACACCTAGCGGAACCTATGTTAGACCTTCCACCCAAACAATAAGCCATTTATTGTAGATATAAGAACTTTTGGTGATGAGAATCACGCCGATGCGCAGGCAGGACGAGTCAACCATGTTCCCTCTGATAACGGACAAGAAAAAGATTTTAGGAAATGATTAGTTCTACACTCAGCAACCATACAGAGTTGCAGCTCTGTTTAAAGTTAGAAATGATAATCGTGTAGCTAGCTATATGCATGCATTTGACAGCGGTATCGAACACCTTCGTATAAATATCAAGAGACCCTATCGATATTCTCAGCAGTATCATCTCATAATTTTTGATTATCAGAGCGACGTTCTGTTCTGGGGTTCTCAAAAAGCCCACATAGTTAAGTGCTAGCATGCTGATGTAGCCCCTTACCATGATTCGGCAATACATACCATTTCTTCCGCTCTGGTTATAACCCCACTTTGTGAGTTCGTCAATCCTGAAATTATTATGAGAGAAGCAAACAGGTTAAGGTTAGCTGGTGACTGAGTGTCACCAACTTTTTGTATAGCAAGATGGTAACACAGATCCAACATATATATAATAAGTTAACGCACGCCGCCCTCGAAGCGAGATGAAAAATCTCTACATATCAAAGTTAATACGTACGGTAACTTGTTTATTTATCGACTTATGGACAAGTGTTTCCTGGTCCCGGACATCGGGACTATTTCAATATTTTTCGCATAGTACAATGATTTGCCCGCCGCATGAATTCAAAAACCTCTCGTAAGCCAGGAGAAGACACTTCAAGCCATATGCAGTATGGCTGCTTAGTCTGAATAATATATCTAAAAATATTGAATAAATATGTATAAAGTTAAAAAAAACACGTACTCTTGGCCCTGTTTTTACCTCAAAAGTACGAACATTATATTCAGAAGTTCTCAGGTTAACGCTATGCGGCTATAAACGAATAATTAATAACATCGACCCTAATGGGTTTAAATGAGGCGTATTAAAAACTGAACGGTTCTATTTTAGTGAAGTGGTGTTATTTCCGTTTCGAATCCTTTCTATAGTGACCCCCGTATCACTCTATGACAACGACACATAAAACCATACGCATATCTAGAATATTAAGCTTAACATAATTGATACAATCTTCACAGAAATGTTGAATGCACAACCGATTCGAATGAGCTATCATATGATCGAGGGTACTGATGACTCAGTTTGCAATAGCTGACTATCACAAACTACAAATTTGAAATCACGTATTGACAAGAAGTCGCTGCCTCTTGCAGCTTCACGAAAACGTTTCATGAAGAAAAGCCTCACGGCCTACCTAAATATCACCTTGAGTTGACCCTAATTTTTTTACAGAAAGTTTATTTAAATGTGTATCACACACCTCTTGCTGCATTTAGTTAATTGTTACGCTAGATCATATTTTATCGTAAACTCGGAGGCTTTGTGTACGAACAGACATAAATAAATACTAACCATCGCCTGATGAACTTCAACTATGAATATCAATGAAATCTGTCCCAGAGCAACTATTCGCTTTGGCCACGTACACAGTAGGTATAAAAAATCTGTAACGCTAGCTCATGTCAGATTAAGTCCTAGCTGTTTAATCGACATTGTGCCGTATAGATGTTCGCTTAGTTTTCCAATCCCTTTGCTCTCAAGCCCTTTGTTACTCGCTTTAATAAAAGGGGCATATTCCTGCCAAGTCTACCAGCACGGTAAGAAGAAACGTCCATTTATGACTAGGTAATATGTCTTTATTTACGAGAAGTACAACTATTCTGCAAACGACAAACCCCGCTGGTCAGTCCCGAAATATGAGGGTCCGATGCCTCCCGACCCTGATCGCATGCTGTACATCGTAACGACATGTTCTTATTCTGATTGAATTAATTAAGCAAACTACATAATAGATATTGTTCATTTTTAGATAGAGTCGTTCAGCTTGATAGCCACTAATAGTCAAGTACGTTTGATAACCATAGCACAGCAGCCAGCGATGGCTGAATGCCAACTCTGACGATCCGACCCCTACCGCCCAGGTGCTTTACGGTTGGGGGTCAGTTAAAGCATCCTTCAATCCAAAGTAGGTTCAAGTGTTAGTTAGCGTGTAATAATGTTGAACTGACATTTTCGGAAAGAAGTTAAAGCAAGTTCAATATTTAACTTTTTTCTTAATTCCTGACACTATAATGCTGTGCTTATCTAAGTTACCCCTGTCGGGCCAAAAAAATTAAATGGCGAAAAGAGAAAACAGGAAATGTATATACGCAAAACGACCTTTTTTATGACAATACTGATGCAACAATACAATTTATAGGCAATATTTAAAGTTGTACTCTTTTATGAAATAGAAATTCGTTCAAGCGGACCTTCGCGAGTATGTTACTAAACATGTTCTACGTTGACTCTTCTGACGATGAAAGTAATCGTACCGGAAGTCGAAATCCCGATTCTAAGGTACGATACAAGAGGATCAATGTTTACCAATAGTGAGCCGCTACGTGGCTATATGGCTTGATTTACGCAGCTCCAATCAATTCGATAATAATTGCTGCTTATATATCCCGATTTATCAGTTAACTGATTTCCAAGTGCAATTCCATTCTACTCCGTATAACATAATAATTAAAATTAAACTATATAATAAATACAATAATTTACTAAGTCACTTTTCGCACGGAATCTTATTTCTAGCGCATAATTAGTCTGCTATGATTTAAAAAAATGAACGATCGTACGCATACGTTTATCTATTGCATTGCCTTCAATTCAGTTGCTTCTACTGTTTGCGTCTGTATGCGCAAGATAATCCACCATCTACGTACGTCCTTTGGCTCCGTTCGCCCTTCCCTTGTTACTATTAAAGTGAAGAAGGGATATTTGCCTATTCTGTAAGCTGACAGGTGCACATGTAAGCTATACAATGACTTTACCTTAATTTATCTATATTTGTCAGCAGCAAAAAGGGCCGGTCATCATGCCCACTAGCTTTTGCAGTAGGCGCAGCGCAGTTTTGAACCGTGGCCCCACGTCCTTTTTTGGCTTGTCTCAATAATCGCAAATCTATCAAAGCTCCGAATATCTGTGCGCTAAACTTAGTCATACTGGCCTCGCGCCTGTAAATGGCAGCCTGCGTCCATTAGGTACAAAAAGCTTATTCGATTAAGTTTATAAATGCGTGCGTGTGTGTATTCGTTGAAACAATTGAGTTTATTATGCTTGCCCTTACGATTTCTATTGTTTATCACTAGCCTTGTGGAGGTGTTCGAGTGAAAAGAGCAAATCTCCGATCGACGCTTGCAAAAGTACGATGACGAATCATAATTTATTAATTAAATGTCCGGGTTCTTATATGTATTGTTGGCCTATTTTTGCAATACCAAATAGGTCTGTGCGTAGTGAACAAGCACATTGCAGCTGGAGTAAGGCAGAAGTATGGATTGTGGATATAAAATAGACCACATATAAAAGTTGTGAACGTTTACCACAGGAACAATACAGGGTACCTCCTACATTACACAGATATAATAGTTTTGCTACGTTTGTTATAGGACCTTCTGAAACCCTAAAGCAACTCTCTTTCACGTGTTTAGACCACACCACCTGACAGCCGCTCGTATTCAGCCACCAAGTATAAAAGAGATCAGTCGTATTCAGAAAGACAAATTGTCTGCGCAAGTCGTGTGAAAAGGACGTACCGAGCCAGTTCTAAATAGCATGAATTTTGTTGGATTTATGCTTCTAATCGATATCGGACATTAAAACAAAATTTGGACAATGTTGAATGCTTCCACTGCCCGTAAATGATCCAGGTACGCAGTCATTAGTGCTTAATAGTGCGGAAATTTTGTTAGAAGTCCTGCAAAGTTACTGGTGTGTTTGTATATGGTAAGAAAGACAAATAGGACACGTTTACCCTCAAGTCTGAAATGGCGGTACGACTATTTCCCTTTCACCGTTCGTAGATTGTCGTGAACTGAATATCTCTGGAATATCTACGGAAAAAGTTTACATCCGGGAAAAACGCCATTTGGTGTGGTATGTGAGCTATAAGCATCGTTAGTCTTTAACTGTATATTTTCTCATCGAGAGATGAGTTTTTTTGTACCCCAATTCATCAGAAAAGGTCTGCAACACATACGATTGCAGCAGGATGGTCTATCCATCCATCCATGTTACTCTTAACGTAATTACATTACTGAAAGATCCCTTCGATAGGTAATTTATTTCCAGGCGGTGTGTCGTCGAATGGTTTTCCAACTCATAAAAAAAGTTAACTTAAAAGCAAAACACAGCTTGACAATATATGGACGCCTGAATGTCTGCTTCTCATTGAAAAACTTGCAGCAGTTCTCGATGTACGCGTATAAAGGTCTGTAGCGAATATCCTGGTAGCAGTCATGAAATAACTACGATCTCATTATACTGGCAAATAATGGAAGAATGAACTGGGTAGGAGCAGATCAACTAGATGTAAATGGCGCTATAAGGAAGCGAGGGCCAGCAAGGAGTAAACTCCGTAGCAAGCGTGAGAGACGACGTGAATGCAAATTAAGCCACGACATGGATTAGTGGATTTTAGATCAAATCGTCCGGTAACTTCCGAATGACCAATAGGGCCTCGATTTAGGTCTGTATCTAGCAACTGGCTATATTGACGAATGATACCAAAATTACGATAACTCCGAGACGTAAAAATGTTAGCTTTCTAATCCGGTTCTATGAAAGGATTATTCCCAGGCAGTGAAGCTCAAGTGAGGGCAGTTGTATCCAGTTACCAGCGATGTTGGAGTAGGCTATGCACAACGTGGATCCCGTTCATTTGGAGCACGTTAATAGAACTCGAATTATTTTTTTTACAGTTAGTCAGCTCTCAGTTGTCGTAGTTCTCGATACCATTCCCTCAACATGTTTTTTCTTTTACGTGATGCTTTATGTATATAATATTGCAAACAGTATACGATGACGTTCTCGATGCTTTAATATATTAAACACTTTGCAAAAAATAAAAATTCGGCAAATTTGAAAAACTAAATGGTGAACCATATAAAATCTCACATTCAAGATAAAGTGAATGTTAATATAGGAATTATAATTATTATTATAATAAAAAAGTATATTCATTTTTTTAAAATATGTTCTAATTGGAAATTAAATATACTTTTTATACTAATAAATGTTTAATAAACTCATCGACACACGAACACATATAGAAATAACCATACAAAATGTCAATATCAAACACTCATATCTGTAGCTCAGAGCCATAACTATATAGCTCTAAGCTACAGCAAAAAACATTTTGTCTTTTTTTTTGAAATCAGTAATGTAATTGTTTTTCAAGATGTTTGCTTGTTCTGATAGGATAATGATAACTAAGCCTGCTGATTAATTTTGCCGGTAGCTCAACTTTAAAGTAGCGGTTACGGACACTTTTTGAGATTTAAGACCGATGTTAGAGGGTGTGGGAGTACATTTACAGTACATCTGTGACTACTCCTTATTACGAGTTATGCTACACGCTACACAATATACAATTATTGCGTGTTGAATAAATCGATCGGTAATTACGAGTATTAGAGCGCAGAACAGTAGTTTTCTCGTACGAAAAGCTTCAAAACCTTTTCTTTTCGTTAACAGGTTGCCTTGCCTAATAAGTTGTTAAGCTTTATACGTAGGAGCATCGACCTAAGGTCTTTTGAGTGCAATAAAGTTGTCTTAGCGCAAGAGTCTTAGGTATTTTGCTAACGGCATCGTTGTGATAAAGTAACGCATGCGATTTAATACCAAGCAACCCTAAGGCTATTTGAGGGCTTTGAGGCCTCGATCATAGGCAACCTGTAGATTTTATAGCGGCTCACGTTAATTTTTTTGTTTTTATTTCAGATTTACAATTGATATTTTTATGATATGTTCAAGATTGAAAGCTACTAACCGTAAAAAAAACAACTGAAAACTCTGCGGTGGATACAGAAGCACATTGCAAATTGCGTTTCATGTATGGGAGATGACCACGTTTCGTCGGTGGGCCCTAAAGCAGTTCAGCTGAAGGCCACCAGGGTCGAGTACAGGACGTAAGCTAGTGCTATTCTGTGTACTAAACTAATTGAATCTGCGCCGGGTGAAAATTCATAATGAGATTTTATGTAGGTACGCGTTATTTGTAGTGTCGAACAGGTCGTTGTTGTGTTACACGCGCTTGCATTTCCAGGAGAGTTCATCAAGGTCAGGTTCGACCAGATGCAACCTCCAAGGTGATTTGGACTAACAATGAATCGAATAGCTAGTTAGACACGGATGAAATGGCAGACAGCAGAGACGTAAGCCACGATAGTCATCAATAAATACTGCTCTTGATAGAATAGAGGGGGATTTGTAGCAGACGCTCTAAACATGAAACGCACTATCGAAAAAAGATCAACTACTACTTAAAACCAGTGAATATTTTAACACAATGAACGTAGCAATAGTAGAAAAAGCAATTAAATTTATAGATAGGTAATGCTGGTCGGAGCGTCGTATGAAGTCCAGCCATTTCTGATGGTGACGACGCGAAAGTAGATGAGGTTTGCGGGACGACACCTTTTCGTCCACCTGGCCAGCCAGCTCCTGCGCATGTGTAAAAATATCATTACCTATTGCCTTAGACTGAATAAACCTTCGCGAATGATTTGGGCTGCTGCTAAGAAAGGGTCTTTTGGGATTCGCTGTTCGAACTCGGTCAGATGCGCGCACATTCCATTATTGTAAGGGTCAGGCATTGAAAAGGCAGTCGGCTTTGTTTTCTTCAGATGTCAACACTCTTATGAAAAAGGAACGTAAACATCGGAACAATCTGCTAATGTGAATTGTGTAAAAAAATTGATAAATAGTAGACGAGCATGAAGTGAACACGTCTGGAGGGTGCGTCTACTAGGGCGATCGACATGTTTAAAACGATCTGTTCGGTAATCAGTCGAGATCTTCGAATATGAACTAATACAATTATGTAGCCACTATTATACATACAAATGAAGCGCTTATGGCGGTTAATCGTACATTGCGCTGCTTTGTAAGCCTCGTTGGTAGGCCCGGTAAAGCCGTTTTGGTTTCGCAAATAAAATATTTTTACTGCTAGATAAAAGACACTAGTAGTTTATTTGTTCATTCGTTTGAGCGGTTAGCTTGCTTCTACCAGCAGGTTAATGCGGAAAATAATTAGAGATATTTTAAGCAGCATCCTTTCGGCCTTGAATCTGTTCACCACATTTCGCTAAGCTAATGCGTTGCATAAAACCCCCGAAGTGTGGGTCAACGGCCTACTCCGTCGGGCGCTAAAGCCTCAGTGACCCATCCATCATACGGAGATTTGTTCTGCTCTTGGGGCAAACACAACCGGTGCGACCAGGTCAGATGCTTCGGCACCTCCAAATACGTGGCCTTAAGCCCTGCTTGTCTTGTACGTGGTACACACAGCTAGCGATGCGACGCTAGAGCCACTTCAGAGCAGAAGCCAACTTGTATTAGTTGTAACGTGCTTTTCATATGTCAGCTATATGTATAATGAGGCTGTCTCTCAATCAACATTTACTTGTTCACTAGTCATTCTTAGCAAACATTAATGCCAGTATTGTCCTGGGGTGAGGAAAGCTCCGAGAGCAACGTAGTGGTTCTATAAACGCGCGCTTTTTTGAAACGTGACAAGCCTACGGATGTTGTAGTGACAGGTGACAAATAATCGAAGAAATGAAACGGAAATATTAGCAAATAATCGAGACCCTATTTTCGATCACTAATGGTTGTCAACTTGTGATAGAGCTTGCTAATACTCACGGCCATAAACAATTATGATATTCCGCCGTATGCCTAAATATTCGATCCACAATAAACTGAGTGTTTCATTCTTGTGTCAACTGTTTTGTCTATACATTTTTTCAAATAAGACCAATCAACTAATGGTAATACTCTCTATAACACTGTTAGACGAAATAGATAGAAAGAAACACTGTTAAACGAATACACGGAACGCTCTGGCGGGGGCAGTACAATTTGCGGTAGAACGATTCGTTTGTTTTGCATTCACGACCACCTATGTGTGTGAGAAAGTCAAAAAATTTGACGAGTTAGGATAAAATATACCGGCAAGAATTATCTCTACCCTACACAAAACTCTACTCGATCAAGGGATAGTTGTTATTATTACAAATATTTGATTAAAGAACGGTAAGCTGAAGTTTCTGTGATTGTTATTATTACCCATACGTAAGTAAGACAAGCCAAAACTGAATTAATTATAAATCTTGTTTTGAACAATGGTTAAGCGATCGTTATTATTTGCAGTAACTGCACGGTTATATTTTAATGAAGAACAGCTTTGCTAGATCTGTTTTTTACACAAAACGAATACAGTTAATGCTTCAAAAAGCTAACAATAGCCCAATAGTAAAAAAAAAATAACAGCTGCGGTTTTCGTAGACGAATATAAGCGTGCTTATTGAGGTCAACAAAAGTGTGCTATCACTTTAATAGTACTATCGTCAATGCATATATATATAGTCCTCCATAAGTAATGACATATAAATTGGACTACCGGTTTCTTCCAACCGAATAAAAATTATAATATATTTTAATAAAATATTTTTCTCTTGGTATTTTAATTTTTATTACAATAGTTCTATCCTCTTTGTGAAATCGAAAAAATATCCTTCTTATATTATTATATCTTCTGGAATTATAATAATAGCTATTTTTTTTCTTTAGTTCTCTTAATTGTGATGACAACTTTCTACAACGTTTGCATTAGATTTGTAACTTGGCCTTTTCTATTTTTATTTTGATCCTTCAAATAAACCATAAAACATTCTTGATTTTCTATGATTAATTATACGTTCACAAAATAGGTATAATGATAAGTTTTCATCCTTATAAGTTACCATTGTTCAAATATTGTTAATAAAATATAATAAATTCCTTCACTCTTCTTTATATTCATATTAATTATTCCACTGCTAAGATTTTCAATCTATAACATAATCCTATTCTAATAGAATTTCAAGTCATGTACTAGATACCCAAGTACTAAGGAATTCATATTCTGATAGTTAGTAATAAGGGATCCTACGTCTAGATCTTGTCTAGGCCAACCCTTCTGCTAGTAGCCTGTTTTATTGAGTTTGTTTATAATGCACATTATGTGACACTGCCGCATCGGATCTGTCGATTCTAAATAAAGTCTGTTGCTTTTAAACACTTTAAACTTCGAGTGGTCATTTACCTGATCTACCTTACCGTTTGTTGGCTGAATGGCACCCGCCAAGATTTCAAAGCTGGCGTCCTTGTTAACGCCTAACAGTAATATATCAAGAGGCGACAACCTTGCCAAGGGCGTTCATGTCTGTCAATGCCAGCAAAATTTTTATACACTAACATCAGGAAAAGTCATTTGCCTCTATA
>NW_019213308.1:48930-81469 GCF_002532875.2 Varroa jacobsoni | reverse complement strand
ATATATTTCAAACAATAATTGTTATTCTTAGAGTCTTGAGCGAAATATCATACGAATAAGCAAAGCCATCAATTTTATTGTGGGGTTGTGTCAAGCGATTTGTATATGTGAGAGCTGAGGAGGTCCTACGACGTTTACACTTTCGTAATGTTTTATGCTTGTTAGCCCATGTGGACAACTATATATGACGACATAGACAAAACGATAGACCGTTAACATTGCCATTGAAATTGTGTGCATACGTACACGTCTGACCTGCGGTTGGGCCTACAAAAAACAGTATGCCCCTGTTGCGTCAAAAATGTTTATCGCTCTGATATTGGTTAGCGCTTTTTTCGGCACACCGTTCAGATTGCGCTGTCAAGCCCATCATTTTCTCTTTTGTGTTCCATAGGCCTTTATAATTCACAACCTACGGTCTGCCGCGCCATCTGTGTGCTGTTGTTATTACATGATGTACTAGGAGTACTCCGTACGAAAAACCATGCGCGTGTTAATCCACATTTCCGTACTTACAAGCACATACGCAATGGATTTGACTCGGCCTACATGAGATCTCCACAGAACTTTCGCTCATAAAAACTGGTTGTATATATATACACACATTAGACAAAAACGGGATTGATATCGAATGCTCGAACGCTTTGCCGTTCCGGCTTCAAGGACGTAGCTCGTATGTAGTCACTGAAACTAGCTAATTATAAAAGGGCTTCTCTTCGGGAAAGCATGCAGATGAAACGATACAGTTTATCAGGAACCCTACAGTAAAGATATATAATATTAGACTCATATTTCTAAAGTTTCTTTGTAATTTGCAAATTGCTAGAGAGGTGTGGCTCTTCCCCACTGTCCTGAGTACTCATTCAGTCATGATGTCCAAACAGCGGACAGTACATAACTAATTCTAAATACTTCCGAACACCTATGCCACTTATAGCTAGCCTTTTCACAACAACCTTTGACTACTACAAGTTCGAATAATTTGATCTAAACAGAAATGACTAGAAACGACAATACGAGCCTGCTTTACTCCAGTGGATCCTTCCGAGCCTTGCGCGAATAGTGAGGATACCAGAAAGGCTTGCCGTTTGTAGAACACGGATCTTCCGTGACTTGCTACTTGATGAAGGCAGTCTAGTATATCTTATGAGGTATATTTATGGCCATGTCTGGTAAAAAAGTTCGTTGTCTTGAGTTCTATCACCAGAACGAAGAGCAACAGCAGCATGATCACCGGCTTATCACAAGAGAAAGTGCAATTCAGCTTGACTCTAAATTGTCGTTAATGCAGCAGTATCATGGCAACATTATGCATGCACGTGTACTCTACGCAGGTTGTTTTTGAAGATACGGCTTTATCCATCGTGGGCTGAGATGACTGAAACGAAATGTATACCTAAGATATAGTACAGGGTTTGTCGATATCGATTGTATTCCGCCGGGATGTGGTGCCAAAATGTCATAGCTAGCGTGACAAACATGGGTCGATGTCGTTTGCTGCGCACTCAACTTCCCTATTGATACACTGGTAAACTTTGAAAGCCACGAACTTGGTATAAAAATCCTTTATCAACTAGTAAAGCATTAACTCCCGTGCCTGGATGAGTTGGTCTTCGCCAATGGTCTTTAATCGGACGCCATGTCTAACTAACATGCCTTCAAACAAACATTATTATTATTGCTGATAAAATAGAGAAAACGCCAAAACAGTTCATCCAATGGTGTTTTTTTTCTTATCAGTCCTAAAATGTTTGTTTTGTTTTACGTCCGACACTTAAGCCATTACTTCAAAAGGCTCCGCCTTTTCAGTCTGACCTAATAGCCCTTCCATGCAGATGTAAATGAACTCGTTACCGTAGCAACCGTTAATCACTTTTAACATAACGGAGTTAAAGCGTTCATGTACGAGCTCTAACTTGCGCTATACAGTTGGGTGCCGAAGGTTTTTTATATCGATCGTGATCGCGTACTGTAAAATGCTACGTATCATAACCATGTGTTTTTCCTAAATTGTCTTCCATTGGCACCGCCCTAACAATCAGTAGTTAGATGAGCCGTAACTTCCATTGGACTTTGTTACATCTCAGTTGGTACACGGGCTTCGAAACACTCTAATCGCAAGAGTACGCCCGTTCTTGTACGATGAAGTTTATACTTGCTCTAAGAATGTTAATTCTCACCGCAATAATTTCATTGAGTCGGCCGAGTTTACAGATGGCATTATGGATATATGCACTAAAATATTGCGTAGTAGTATGTTTGTTACAAATTAGTTAAGACCTTGACACCTAGAAAACAAAAGGAAAACAAATCATCAGCAAAATGACCTTTCCGCTGTCACATTGACTTGTTTATTCAGGCAGATACTCACTATACTCTCAAGGGAATGCTGTTGTGCTATGCAGAGTATGCAGGCCCAATGCAGCATTATTGTTTGCAATAACGGACTTTGAACGGAGCTAGACTGCCATCATGTGAATACAGTGTAAGGACGATTTCTTGGTACATATATATATTTTATTCGACATAATTTCTACAAAGTTACGCAAGTCGCCGAATTTTTTTTAAGCGAGGATGGCTTGCTTCAGCTCCTCCTTCGTACAGGACCTTTGTCCGGAATACGTAACGATCGAATCGTGAGTGTTGGGAACGGTAACGTCTGACTGCTGTTGAAGGTGCAATAACCGCATCTCATTACACATAGGCTTGCGGTATTGAAAAAGCGTCTGAAACAGCTTTAATTAGGACACGTAAAAGTCACAGTGATCCAAACCTAGTCCGTTCTCTGATATGGCGTTTCTTTATCTTGGTTATTCTTGTCAGCGATATGTCGGCGAAGTTATTATGATTAGTTGTCGTGCTTGATGAAGATCATTTGAAAAAATAATTAATATTATGGCGAATAACAGAGTGATGCATAGTAAAATATGTCATTATTTTTGTTGAGTTGTTTCATTTTTTAAACACTTTGTTGTACTATTGTCAGTAATAATATAATCCAATTATAATTATACATATAATACTTACATATATATAATTATTATATACAGAAGATATGTTCAACAGGATTACCGATCGTAATCCATCAATCTTGTTGTTATTATCATAACAGATGCGTACCAATCATTATAAATCATCTTTATAATGAAGCAGGGAAACAAAGGAGACAAAGTTATCTAGTGTAAATTGCCGAATTGAAAATTAGTTTTTTACCATGCCACCAGTAAGGTAACGATGTTATGGAAAGCATAATTAGGCATCGAATAAAACAACCTATTGCGTGCTATGAAAGCGAAGACTGCACAGGTTTTTTTGAAACACGAACATGTAGATTTGGTGAAAGAGTTTTTTGCAAGAATTTACATCGCGTTCGAGAAGCAACTTTAAATACGAATTTACTTCATGAGAGACCAACTGAATAGAAATACCAAGAAGAGCAAATATTTAGAATGCTTTGCAAGTAATTTTCAGTTTTTTTCACGTACATACGTATATATGGTGGCGCTATTGCGCTTTCTGTATAGCAATAAGGGCCAGGAATGGTTTCATGGGGATTTAGTTTTTGGCCAAATAAACGGTAAGCACAAGTTTTTTTTAATGAGGACAAAAAACAAAATCCGTTTGTAAGCTTACATTGCTTCCACCTCGGTTTCTCTCTTTTTCTGTTAAAAAAAATACACACCGTCTAACGACTTTACACAGTACTTTCCTATATTACGATTATTATTACATTGTTATGCTCGCTGAAGTTACCGTTTATTGCTATTATTCATATTTCATTTTAAAACAAAAGATGACAAGATAAGAAACGAATAGGAAATGGTCAGAAGGATCATGCAGTGCACGTGATAAAAATGTAAATTATCATCATTATAATTATTATGTTAAGACAAATACGACTATATATATTGAATAATGTTATTAATAAAAATGCTATATATATATATATATATATACATATATATATATATATATATATATAGCATATAATACATCGTGTTTTTTCAGTACATTGTAAAGTATTTAAGAAACGCATTTGTAAAAATACTGTTATGAATGTAAGCAGATTATCTTTCTACTCGACTTGACTTATATAAATAAATACGTTATAATGTGCGTTTTTTTTTTGCTAATCATAAGGTTTTTTCTTAAACCTGATTCTATTTAATAATACTTAGCTATACACAGAGTCATAGAAACACAACCTACTATTAGTTACATCTTCCATGGAATTATTCAAAATACTGGCATTTTCTTTTTTGTAGCCATTTAAGACAGGTTATAATCTGATAAGTGAAACAGACAAAACGTTTAGGGCGTTCAGACAAGGCAGATAGAACGTCCATAATCATTACATTTTATGTATGCTTGGTTATTGCGTATGTTGAAGTTGTACGTTGATGACTAAGGTATTCGTAAGTCATGAAGAACTGTTCAAGATTTTTGAGTAGGCTGGATCAATGACAAAACTCAATCTTTGGATTGGTTTAAGGCGTTATATCATATATCCATGGATCGATAGAACCTTAACATGGAAGCGACTTGCAGGTTAACAATAAGGGCTGGGACTTGTGGAAGCTTGTATTTCTTTTTTTTTCGCTTTCAATTAGATTTTAGGTTATTCACTGCAGCATCTACTTTTTGGTGTATAATGTGAGATTGTGCTACATAAGTTTTCTGTGATGCAGTGCCATCAGGCACCACCGCTACAATAACTGATATATCGTACTTATGACTGAAGCAAACCCAAAAGCTCTTCGTAATTTATAGGTTACCAATTAACGTGAAAATGAGCTAAAATAACTAACCAGAAATATTTTACCTGTACCGTCATCATTTTTATTTCAGTATGATCAGTACTTATTACTTTTTTTTATTCTCATCGTGGCGTCCATTTTATTCTCTTATTTGTTTTCTTTGCCCAGATTTCACACAAATTCTCCATATTACATGTTAGATATACGCCAACAGATGACATATGAAGTTTCCGAATAGCTTTCATCACCTTTAGTTGATACATCCCTTCTCGACAAACTATACTAGTATCCTCACTAATAATGTTGTCCTCATTCGTAAAAGTGTACATCTAAAAAACGACACGTACACGCATAAATGTAAATCTTCTTATTTTTTTCTGTCTCTTTATATTTTTATTTAAAAATTCTTTGTCCTTTAGTTTATGATTCTTCACAGTCTCTCTCTCACTTTGTTTACTTCGCCTCCTTTGATTATACCTCTGTTCGCTGTTCGATGCTTCCGTGTTTAAAAATCCCCGCCAAAATTTTAAGTTTTGTCTGCATGTATGTTTGTGTCTATCGGTTTGTTTGGAATCCAGTGTTTTCAATTGCTGCGAGCATAAATAATAATTGACATGCTGAACTGAATTAAACTCGCCATCAGCATTGCTTTTCTAATATTTTACATAAACAAGTATAGTGTTTCGTATCATGAGAAAGAACCTGCTTAATTGGACAATTTCCCCTTCACCCTCTTAGTTTGAATGTAGCGTAAACTTACTACCCGACAATCTACTGCCGGCTTTTATAAACACATGGATTCTTTGCAATGATGGTTCTATCCTACAGAAAGTACCTGATGGCACTGATAAGTAGGCAGTGCCTTCAGAGAGTACAACTATAAAGCCCGCAAACCGTATTTGAGATTGCGTCTGTTACTAAACAGAACACATATTAGTGGAAGTCCATTTTTATTTCTGTAGGCCACATCTAGTTATGTAAGTCATAAATTGGTTAATTTCTCATTAGGTTAACAGGGCCAGCCAGAATAAATATATTACCATTTCTCTATATGAGTCGACAAGCAATTTGGCTGACAACAAAGCCAAATACGACCGTATCGGTGCTGTCGAATTCCCCGCTTTCTTAAATAACATTGCTGCTGTAGTGACCCATCAATGATTGTTCATTACAAAGCTACACCGTAGTTTCCTTCTCAGGTGGTTAAAGCCTCATTAATCTAGATGAGCTCGTGTTCTTTGGAACCTGTTACCAATGTTTGCATCAATTCACAAACGACTTTTCATATGTCAAGTGACCGTTTCAAAGTCACATGTCACATGCAAATGAAAAGGCGTCACAAGCAATTCAATTCGAGAAATTTTTTTTTCGTGTGCTTCCGTTTGATTGCATGGATCTTTTGTGTTCAAAGCTATTCGGTGCAAATTAATAAAGCCACCAGTTTTTACACAGTATCTACACGCTGGCCCATCATATCGTGATTGTATTGACCTCTGGTTAGCCCTGCATTTTCGTTTTTTACCTTTCATTTGTTTTTTTACCTCTCCTCATCCATCGATTCTGTACATTGGCTTATTAGTCATTCTTTTTATTAGCATTATTATACTGATAATATAAATATAATCATTCCAATAATATTATATACCATAGTTTTTCATTTCTATATGTACCATTGATACCTTTCTATTGCTATATATGCACTAGAATGCTTATGCGTGTAATCATCATTATATATATCGTGTACTTATACTTTTCCTATTATTATGATTTATTAGTACATCTATATATACTGTAAATCTACGCAATCGTTGTTGTTCTCAAGCTTCCTCGCCACGTATTGCATCATGTATGCAGCATAGGCAGAATGTTTCATCTATCGAAATTCTGCATATTCGTTCATCGCGTAGGCCCCTTAGGTTTATTCTTTTTCAAATAAGTTTGTCTTTTTCAGTTAGTTCAAACCAAATATGGTACGGTACAATGAGACTCTAAGTGACGTAAGTTTCTGCTCCAAGGAACGAAATACCATATTCTCTATGTAGACCTCAAAAACCAGCAAACAACGACCCAGCTGTCCAATATGGCCCAGCTAAATGTGTCAAAATTTTCCTTTGTTCTTGCTTTGTTCCAGTAATTTTTCTTTGAGCTTTCTACAGGGATCTGCTTTTTTGTTAGCTTGACCTAAAGCTTCGACAGGTAATGTACTAATACTTTAGGTTAGTGATACCGCCAATCTGGAGCAAACGGTGAACAGTAAAAAATGATTCAAACAATCCTTTCTTTTCCATGTAAGCAAATCTCAGAGCCATCCACTCATTTTAATCACCCTATTAGTTACAATCAAGTTGTGTAGCACCAGTTGATTTTGACAAATTTTCGAGCATAGTTATACGCTTTATACTCTGGTTCGTATAGATAAAAACCGATGTGATCCTAAAGCTGAACAGGTTCTACGAAGAAGCGTAGTATTATACAAACACACATCAATCACTTTAACGAGAGGTTCACTTTAGGACGTGCTGCAAACATTTAATTTTAAACATAAATCCTTGAAGCCTATAGATAACAAGGTATAATACATAGATATGCCAGAGCCTTGGAAAATTTGAAACGAAGCATACGCTGGAGCAGCGTTGAGTCTATTGATGGTCGTGGCTTAAGGAGCATTAGTAGAACATAGAAACATGTGCGATTATGGCATGATCTAGTCTACAGCACCCAAAACTGTCGCTTCCCCTTAGCAGGGGCGTGTAATTGATAACACACTTGATTTTGTTTATCCTGTGATCTTCGTCTCTGGCCTAATGGGTTCCTCATTAAATTCAACAGATGCATTCCCTCTAACGTTTATTCATGCTTCGCTGAATTCGCAAAAAGTAGTGGCAATACACGAATGGCGTATAGTTTTCCCAACAATGAGCGGATGACAACCGTTATACGACGCCCTTATCTGTATATTCATAGATATCATCCTCTTCGTCGTCCAGCTCATCGTCTTCTTCTTCCAGCAGGTCGTTTTTGCCTGAAATGAATGACATATAGGGAATAAATAGTAGATAAATGTCTCCCGAGTAATAGTAGATGTAAAAAAGTAATATCTTTATTTGCTCATACATGTGGTCTAGTATATGTCGACTTCACGATCACGGGGTCTGTTTATTATGATTGTACTGGCAAGTCATTCACGCACAGCATTCAAGTACATACAGACGCACCAAGGCATACAAAAAACATTTCTGGATTGGGTAACGACAGGGCTCCCGCGTTCTGCGACGAACTAAGGAAATCCGTTGAACTGAATTGACAATTATTATAAATTATTACATTTTAACAATATTGACCATACAGGAGAGAACGACAATAATTTGTTTGCCTTATGAAGAAAAGAGAAAAATAAAGCGCTTCCACCTAGAACAACGAAGTAAAGTAACAATCAAACTAGGTTTGCTATTTTCATTATTCAACACCACTTCCGCTAAGTTCACCCTATTTTTTTTTTTCGTTTTGTGTCTTTTACGTCTTTTCCCAAGTGTGCGCCTAAATTTGTTATCCGTCTCGCTCTGTACAAAAGATTATACTCGTTCATATGCAGTTGGACACGACAAGAGAGTCGAGATAAACTGTAACTAGACTCATGACGTGTTCTACAAACATCACAACCAACATCCCAGCTTCGTTTCACATTTCAGATACATATAAGTTACATTAAGGCATTTGGAACGACAAACGAATACCAACCCAATGGTTGTTCCAATTCGTCTTGTTCTCCACATACTCGTCATCGTACGAGTAGGCTCATGTCGTCGTCTCAATGAGGCGGTTTAACAGTTCATATAGCCACTGTGCCCGTCGTTGGCTGTACCGCTGCTAGGCATATCGCCATCTAAACAGGAACCAGATTGAGGCCAAACAATATAACCAAGGCTACAATGGAACTTAGTTGAGAAAAAAGAAATGAGAAAACCAAACCTAAAAAAAGCAAATAGAAAATGGCGAAAGTTGAAAGTCTAGGTTAAGCAAGCGGTGGACAGAAAAGTTCACCCCGAATCGAGGTGGGGAAGAACAAGTATGGATTAGAAAAAAACTTAAGGCCGCTACTAAAGTTTTGAAGCTAGAAGATTTTTTAAATTCACTTTCGTCGAAGATACGGTGATGAATTCTTTAAAGGTATTCCATTCCTGTAGCGGTTGGTAGAGAATGTAGCACGAACCTCGACGGTTCACATGCCTCTATTGTATTCATGATCTTTGGCATGAGGGCATGTATTTACGTCTGAGATAGACTGTGGGGGTAGACTTCGTTTGAAGTCTTGGAGCTTGGAATGTTACAGACGTTCAGGAGCACTAAACTATTTAACAAAATGTGATTCGGAATCACCCCGATATAAACATGCTAATGGAGAGCTGCATATTAAGTAGAGAAAAAAAGCAGACTGCGACATGTGCACGGTACGTACGCAGGTGATTGGTTCAGGCTGAGCGTTCATGCGTTGGAAGGCAACACCTATGAAAAATCGACGTAACTTATACAACGTCCATCGTCTAGCATGGGCAATCTGATTAGAAGACACGATCATCAGAAAGTATAATTTGAGTGCAGGTAACCACAGGCATTCTATAAGAGACGAGAAGAACGAGGCGGGTCTAGGGGGTGACATGCCCAGCTGGTGTTCGAGTCAAATCTAATTAGCCAACTAAACAACAATAGGATTAGTCGACAAAACTTGACGGACTCTGAGCACCGGTGCTGATGTCGCCATCATTGGTGCTACTATTCATCGCCTTATGAAAACTATCCCTACTTGCGCTTTTCTGCGGAGCGGTGACAAGGACTCCGCCCGTAGCTCCTGGCCGGAGCACCGATTGACCAGCAGTTGTTGTCGATGCTGCGTTCGCCTGAGCTATGGCTGATGTAGGGGCAGCCAGAAGCGATTGAGAGTCGTGCTCCGATGAGGAAGAGCTCGTCGAACTTGCCGAAGAGGATCGGCCACCCACAGCCAGCGGTACAGCTACTGCAACGGCGGG
Organism: Varroa jacobsoni; assembly: GCF_002532875.2. Classification (NCBI taxonomy): domain Eukaryota; kingdom Metazoa; phylum Arthropoda; class Arachnida; order Mesostigmata; family Varroidae; genus Varroa; species Varroa jacobsoni. The sequence continues at coordinate 71,688 of NW_019213308.1, read as the reverse complement.
CTTTGGCAATGCGGGTAGTAACTGACCGTTGGTTGCACCTCCACTACCCCCTGATCCCGCACTACTGTTCACGCTTCCCTGTAATAACAATGAAGGTGTACAATTGAAAAAGAGGTTAGACATTCATACACTCCCAAGCACAAAGGCATGAGAATACATTGACTATCATTATCTTATTGTATTTTTATTAATGTAAGATTATAACTGATCTCTGTGAACTTCCTAGTCAATGAATATACATATTTTTTCCCTAAAATAATATTGGCTAAGACGTCGATTCATTTTCGGTGGGAAGTACTTCTTATTTATTTTTGGTGACAACCATATAAGCCGCAGTACAACAGATCAAGTATTGACACAAATATAAACAAACAGAATCATTTACCACTACAATTAGTATAGTGTTATCAGTTAGTATAAGTAATATGAAATAATGCTACTTTATATACAGGTTAATATAACTATATTAACAAATGGCCTATCAGGTTAGCTCACTCGCTACGCGCCACAAGGTTGTACACCTATGCTCTCTTTGCGCTTAACAATAAAATTATACCTCTTCATTGTATGATCAAAATAATATTATTTTTTTTTGTGTCGGCTGTTTTCATACTGCCATAAACAAACAGCACCTGAGTTCTTTTTTAATTTGTAGCTACATTGAGTGCCAGGTAATTTTAATTGCGCATCACTTTAATTCTACAAAAAAATCCCCCCCGTACTTTATTAAAGTGGCTAATATCCTTCGCCCAGACCATATCCCCATAACTAACAGTATAATGTGTAAAGTATACGCAAGGCAACTTTACGGCAAATGATCTCAAAATTTATCAGTACATAAGTAGGCAGTTTTTAATAGCCAAATCTACTCGCTGAACGAGTGTGAGAAAGAGAACCGACTTTCTAAATCTTTTATTATGGTAATTTTTATTAGAATCTCACTTTATGGTTGATATTTGTATCCTAACTTAGGTTTTCGTTACCCAGATGAATCACTCTGAATTTTTACATCGAGGTCTTTAATCCCATATATTCTAACTAATTTATTTAATTATTCAGAATTATCTGCAACACACTACAGGAGTTGACATTGTTAACAGACATCAGTATTTTAACGCTGTCTGGATACGCATCATGCTGAAGCAGATCCTTTGGGACGGGCTTAGCGAAGTTGAACAACAGCAATAAAATATGGTCTGTAGGGCAGAAGTTGAACATCGTGGTCTTGAAAGTGAGTCTCCAATTTTGTTTTAGTGGATATTTAATATTTCGCTTTTCCTCATTCGAAGGATATCACAGGTCTGTGTGATGAGCCGAGGCTAGACTCTCACTGAAGGTAGAACGGACTGGACAGCCTTAAATGCGCTTTTCAAGTTGCAGTCGCTGTGAGTGACATCTACGAGAATGTTATTTTTTGATAGTCCAGACAGTGTCGTTCCGAAAGCCCAGCAGGAAATTAACCGCGGAATAGGCGTTTCTATTCGCGTATGGTCGTGATGAGATCAGCTTTAAGTCTTCGGCGTTCGAGATAATTGCATTGCCTACCACACGTTCGAACACTTCATAGTTCACGACTGTGAGTAAATCATGCGCTTGCCTCCTTCATGCACAGCAGCGATCCAAGCATATCGATCTATATTGGATATTTTTCCATCTGCGAGGAGCGTTATATAAGCCACATGCCGATATATGTTGAAAAAAAGAATTTTAATGGTAGAGAGGGAAGTGGAGTTAGCTCAATCTATGGCCGATAATGTCTTTCCTGTCGTAATGGCGCACTCGGTCGACTTGACTGTTATTTATCATTTTCTTCGTCTTCTATTTCGCCGTACCTCTCTGCCGAAATTAACGTAACTGGCTTCGTTGGCGTAAGCCGTGGGAAGCGTCGGTTGGGCGTACGTAGGAGTTAAGTTATGAGCGGGTGGAGGAGCTGGATGCGTGAGGAACGGCTGTGGCGTGTACTGGCCTGTGTAAGGCGGCATCGCCGTCGGAATAGTCCAGCCCGTCGGCGCAGATAACTCAACCCCAACACCAGTATCCAGTCGCATATCGTTAATACCTTTAAAGAAAACGAAGAAAAATTGCGTGTATCTAAGAGGAAAACCTTACCAGATGTAAGTCGTTATTTATTCGTCTGTGAATCTACTGCAAACATTTAATATGCAACCTCTTAAATAACAGTTGACCTAATCGGAACAATGCCAACAGCTGAAATGGATGATTCCACATTCTTCCAAAATAAAAAAAAATATTTTTTTATTTTGGAAGGCTCACTACGATTGTTTCGTGCAGGGGATCTAAGTCGCTATTGTAATTTAACGTATAGCCACTCACGTTTAACTATATCATCACTGAAGACGTAGTAGCACTGTTCACTAAAGCTACTCTTGTTCACTGTATGCTTGATAAGGCCCTCTTTGAGCAATCTAGTCGCCTTCTTTTTTGCATCCTTCCTATCACGAAAACCGGTCACGTGATGGAGCAGCCAGTCGACACAATCGCTGCCAAGAAACGCGTTTCGAATCGTAATTTTAAGCCACATACGGTCTCGCACATCCAAACCCGAGTCTGGAGACGCCATCGCCTACAGCATGAAGCCGCGGTACCGACAAAAAGGTCCAAAACACTCTCACTACATTTCCTTGCAGTCTATACGATAGCTCAGTATACAATACTATCATTGATTTTCACACACCAAAATGATACACAAAACAAGACATGGTAGCTATAATACCAGAGCTACTTTCTAATGCTACGTCTACACATAAAGTTCACTGGTGCGTATTCAATTAACTTCGAAACCTCAAATATGCGACAAACTGTCGTGGACAGACAAGGATAGCCCTACAAGCTTCAACTATCCAACGTACCTCGGTGATATGCCTATTTGGCGTATCGTCTACACTAAGTGAAAGTAGGGGATTTGAGTCGTGCTCGGTGCCTAGCGATGATGAGGTAATAGTTGATACCGATGGTGGACGCAATGGTGGAGGTAACTCTCCGCAGGCACCCTGACCAGGCCCGAGGAACTGAGGGGTACAGCCTAAAGCGGCCTCCGTGTGTGCAACCCAAGCACCAGGATCGATTGGTCGGACCTACGAACCACATAAATGAATTCACTAAATTCAAATTTTTTTTTAACAGGATCGATTTTCTAAGTTCAGCCACAAACAACCACATATACCTTGGGACAGACGCTCAAAAAAAACAAACATCTGGAAAGGCAATTTCAGAACGTCTGTGAGTAGCATATTCTAAGCGAAGGACTTGCTTTATGCAGAAATCACTTTTCGCACATTGGGAACAAAAAACGTGTGCAATCAGAAACATTACCTGTTCCGTTCGTGGTATAGTGAAATAGCCTTTTGGGTTAGGTTCCCAACATTTAGCCACCACCAGTTTAATTGGGCCGGGCTTCTGTACGGCGTCACGAAGTACCTTGACGGCATGGTCATTGGACATTTGGTCGAAGCTGATGTCATTTACCTGCAAGATCATATCCCCCGGCTCGATGCGACCATCTTCAGCTACCGCACCTCTGAAATGTAACCGAGATTATCGAGTTTATGTAAAACCCTGTATTAAGCATTTAAAGTTTACGCAAATTGTATACTATATGCTGCATAGCAAAAGCTACACCGGCAATCATTACTCCTTTCACTTATACGTTATTGACGTTATGTTACACGTTTGCAGTTTGTCATATGTTGTCAACGTTTACGTCGAACAATGCAGTACAATCGCCTGCAAGACCCACAAGGACCAGCAAACGTTTAGTGGATAAGGTATCACGATATTTCACTTCAAATTGCCGGGAAATGCGCTACTAACCCTTTCATGATTGACCCTACATAGATTCCACCATCTCCTCCGCGATTAGACTGCCCGACTATACTGATACCAAGAAAGTTGACGGAATCTGTAATGATTTATAGCCAATATGAGAACAGCTATTAATTCCGTCCGTTAAATTAAACTCTTGTATCGTTTGCTTTTTCAGTTTATGGGAATCTGCTGCTGCTGTTATTATCATCAATACTATCGACGTGCAACTCCTAGTATTACAGCTTAATAAAAGTTGAATGATAATCCTATCCAGCATGAACCAAGCAAAGAAATAAAACTACTGTAAACGAAATAAATACAAGTTCGTAATGGGGCCTTTTTTCTTTGTCTCTTTCTCAAACTCACCTAAATTCAATGTAACTGTGATAATATTTAAAGACACACTACTATCCGTAATACTCGACATGGTACTGCTCGCCGCTCCACTCATCAGGGTGAGCTTCTTCCTCCGTCGTCGTCGGAGTTGCTGCTGTCGACTATGATAGAGTCTTGAAACACTGCTTTCGTCGGTCGTTGTACTCATCCGAGAGGTGAGATCCGAATCGTCATCAGAGTCGAGCACCGTTGAAGATTCCACATCGGAAGTCATTACCGAGGATGAGTCATAGTCATACTTCCTCTGGTCTAACGCTCTGTCTTTGTGAGGCGGTAACTGATTTGATCTGAGAGAAATCAAATGAAATGAGTTACGTACAATAGGCAACATAAGGGATAACGAGCTAAGCAAAATAAATATGGTATTGGTTCTGTACCTGGATTTTAACTAATGAAGATATTTAATCATGTGACTGAGGTTATTTGCACGGCTGGTAGGGAATTCTGGCGTTACTGATGAGGTTCAAATAAACAGCTTGGGCGTAACTGCGGGGTCTCAAAAAAGCGCCTATTAAAATAGGCTCTGATTTAGATACCCCAGAAGAGAAAACTGAAACTTTGAAAGAAAGCTGCACCTTATCTTTACCATTTATCTTTGGAGATGTTAGTGCGGCAACGAAAACGCTTGGCTATGTGTGTGTCTAATAAGATTCTAACTATGTGTAAAACGTTTACTGCTTAGGGACCAAGAAAAGTTTCATTCTGTGGTGAAAAATACAAATGTCAAAAATTCTTTAAAAACAAGCTTGGCCAAAGATCGCTGATAATATATATGTATATAATCCGTGACGAAACATTTTTCAAAAAAAACCAACCTAGCCCAATCCATCAACCTGTCTCCTCTTATTCGCAAATAACCCCTTTGTTTTAAACGAGGGCGTTCCCGTTGATGCTGCATGTCATTACTGATGCAGATAGCCCTACAGCTTACCTGTGATGCTCTTTTTGACGTCTGTAGTAGCGACCCTCTCCGATTGCGGCTCCGTTGGCGTCCGTCGCGCCAGTCGATGCTGTCACCTGTGAGGCGCTGTCGGATGCATTGCTTCCGTCTCTTGACACAAGCCACGAAACGACGCGACCCTTGAATGCTGGCAGGACGGCTGAATCCTCGACGATTTCCTCCTTCACCACGCTGAATCGTTGTAAGCGGCCGCATAGTAGCGCATCAAGACAACATTTAGAATTTAACCACACAGAGAGAAGTCACAAATGTAACTTATTGATGGTGTCCTATATGACGAGAAGTCTTATGCCATTAAGGGAGCTTACTAGTCATAGTAGATATGCATGTAAACAACTATTTTATATTATCTAAAATATGTCTCCATATGTGGCACATAATTTAGAGCGAAAGGAAGGTTGAAAATTAGAGATATAGGCTAGTAAAGAGGCGTACGTTACACGATGGATGTAACGACAATCATAGTATAACGCAATGTATATACATAGACAATGTGTGTACATAGAATTAACATTTTCTTAATTTCATAATTAGAATGAATGCGCATCATATGAGAACATTTTTGTAGCAAAATCGCTTGCGTAGATTATATGTAGAAATGAACAGGCGCAACCACTTTTAATTTCGTTCCAGTATATAAACGAAAAATGTTTTTGTCTCGTATTGCAATTTACTCGAAATTTACAAATTAGGTACGATACATAAATATTTATTAACACGCGGTGGTGTTCCAAATGGTGCTCTCAAGTACAATTTTCATCTGAAGCTAACAGGCCTGTATTTTGGCTGCTGTTTCTCGCTATGGAACGACTATTAAATGGTCACGTTAAACCGTACTAGAAATGACAGAGACGCAATACAGAACCCACTGGACCTGCCTCGGGATCTCGCTTTACTTCATCCTTTTAAGCCAGGTCATATTAGATCGAGGTGGTCGCATGGATTACCTAGCTAATTGGCACATTGCTAATGTAACAGAAGCATTCCGCGTAGTCCAAGCGGAACAGCAATGCCTTCTATCCAGTATCATACTACGATCCGGGTACAAATATATTCGAAACAGGTTTTTTGTTCAGTGCCCAGCAACCCGGAAGTTTACGACAAATTATCATTGTCTCGAAGTTTTTAGCCAAACTTCGCTAAATCGCAAAACAACCTTTACATTTATTGTCTTTTTAATTTTCTCCACACATATATTTATAAGCAAGCAAAAGTCGGTGGCTATGTGGTGTGTGTTTGTATGTCTGGAATCAATCCGCTGTTTTCGGAATGAGCTTCTTCAGAAAGCGTTTCTATGCTGTATCAACAACCTTTTTGTATTCATACAAATTGTTGCGGAACGCAAGTAGTGTCTCCTAGTCTGTTTCAGTCTGAGGCTTAGCCGTTCTATTCTATACTATAGCATAGTTAAGTGCACCCACTTTTTGGAGCGAGCGCGCATAACAGAAAGTCGTATATGATACAATTGCTCGTTATGAGGACAGACAGAATACGACTGAGTTTTTGCGTCGAACACCGGTTACCACTATCCGGCGCCTGCTTGGTCTGTAAATGTTATTCATGATGACCCGGCATAAGTTGCTCTGTCGCTACTCGTACTATTTCTATTCCTACAATAAAGCGAAAATACAATATCTATCTGTTAACATGAACGTATTAACCATAAATGAGGATAACAACACGCTTAGTAATCACTACCTGAAATAGCCTTGATGACCAGTCATAATCGCATGATGCCTCTTCGGTTTCACAGATTCTCCCTTCTCCCCTTGTCCTTATTTTATCGTTGTATCCATCAGTTCGAACGAAACTTCAATTTCATTTCATTGACGTGCTTAAAGCGTTTGTATTATAGTTTACAATATGACTACCCGGCAATGCATCGACCGGCGGGTCGATATTGCCGCCGTTGCTGCTGCACACGACTGATAACTACGGTCGCAGAACTGGAAATAGAGGTCAACATTACCATCGAATGATGTGTAATGACCTCAACACTAACGGGGCTACGAAAACAGTGTCATGGTTGTCCATAATTCTTGTCATAAATCCTGACAACTTTTAATGAGCTATATATATATATATATACACCCAGCATATCGTTAGCAGTTTGGTAAAAGCATTGTTCTCTCCTTTTCTGCAGGAATCTGATTCTGAATTCCTGTACATTTAATGACTGAGGCGATACGAATTAGTCAAAGAATCGATTTACACGTAGGAAACTCCTTGAGCACCAATTAAACTGGTTCGACGATATAACCAATTCGAATGAGCGGAACACGACAGTGCCGACGGGCAACACAGGTTCGAAGAAAACTACTGATTATAATTCACAGGTAAAATTTATAGTTACAAAAAAAAAGATAATTTGTTTGCACATCAGAGAATTTTATTGATGATGTTGCAACCGCCCACTGCTATCTTATTGGCTGGTTTGCCTTTAATAATAGACCATGGAAACCACGAAATGGTTGTACAAAACGCAAGAAAATAAAAGGTGATATCTGTTACGACCGGGCTGGGATATTCAGTGGACGTACACGTATCGAAGTTTGAGTCAGCTTGTAGAGGGAACCGTATATTGTCCCGTGGCAGTGAATGGTACTTGTTCAAATTTATCCATCTCGCTTATGGGGAAACATGCTACACCCTGTAAAGCTATATTGCTACTTATCTTTTTTACTATGTGTAGAATGCACTAATAACTGAACAACCATAGCGTAGAATCATGATGACAAAGTAATACAAGCCGTGGTTATTATTATTATTTTCAATTATTATTATTATACTGTAATTTGAATAGCTAAAAACACATCTATACCTAGTCAAACTTACATTATGTAGCATGTATTGATAGTAACGGACTTTACAATGTAATGCAGGTTTACATCATAGTCTTGAGTGCGTTACGGTTGCAACCACGTGCAAAATAATTGCGGTGGTAACATCTTTATATGAACACAGCTACGTCTACCTATACTACTAAATAATTCGTTTAGCAACATATATTCAAAACCTACGGTGTACTAGGTATAAGTTTTAACAACCATATATTGCTTTGGTTCTGCACAGAATATGTAGTTACGTATATTTATACACGCACCAAGCAAGACAGTATCAATACAATTTGCAAATAGCTTATGGCTAGTATTATATCTGATACGTGATATGTAGTGTGAAAATACTCATTATTATGTGAACAGTAAGTTGGAAAATATTTTTTTTTAAATAGAACGCCAATTAATAATTACACAAATCTAAATCAAATCAAGATCAGACAGATGATTTGACTTGCTTTATAGGAAACTTCTTAGAATGCAATAAACGACAAGGGCCTGTGGACTGCCTCAGTGTTCGCATTTTTCGACTTCGGACTAACGACGCTTTCACTAATTCAACCAGATAACGATAATCAATAACGACATCACGCAACATAAAAATCAAGTTGGTCTTTTCAATACACCATCAATGCTGCAAGAAGTATCCCTCATGTATTTTAATCTGCTGAATTCAATGAAGGATGGCATATTACCCCAGTTTAAAAATTGTTCCCACCTATGATGGCTGGTCGTGTTTAATTTTCATGTAAAATCACTTTCGCACGAATCTTCATGACGATATTTTTGAGCGGCGTGCTTGAGAAATCAATGAATGTTCAAAAAATGTGCTTCACTTCGTCGTGAATAATAGTTAGGGTCATAACCATGAAATGCATTACCTCTGTCATCGGTTAACTAGCAAGCTTTCATAATCCATGAAAACGTACTTAACGAATTTTTTCCACCTAGTTTGTATCTTCTCTCCCCAGAAGAATTGGAGTTACCTAAAACGAAATTTCGGTGTCAACGAGGTGAAACGAAAGCGTCTTACTCCAAACGTATGGATATTGCTTCGAATTACTTTATTCCAGCTCAATCTTGACCACATATCTGCTATGTATATCGTATCGAAACTAGAACATTTAAATTACGATAGCACTAACAATGACGTTTTCAAAATAAACATTTTCTAGCAACGACAGTACGACAAAAATCCGTCTCTTTTTAGAAACTATTCCAGTCATGAAAAGGATCCTATATGAAACTTTGCCATTTCAACGTGAATTCCTTATCCGCTACCTCTTTCCTAAAATCAGCTTATAATATGCCGATCTTTATAACACCACACAAAAACGCGCAGTACTCCCGCCTGCTTTGCTGCATTAGCTGATTCAGTTACTTTTGTCATATCACTGAATAAGCGTCAATTAGATACCACCGAAATTGCAGCATAAATACAAAATTGGATATGAGCATCTATAATATAATAAACTAACACCACCGCTACAATCCACCTTCTTAATAAAATTCTTTCATATGAAGATATAGTATAAACAAATGAAACGCGTATATGCCGTTGTATGAAAGTCCTTCATTCGCTTGTTCGTAATAACCGGTACAAATCAACTATTATTACACAAATATATATACCTTCCCTTTGGTCATCTTATTTTATCATTTCATTTAAATCTAAATATGCGCGAACTGGCACGAATGGCGTGGCAAGACTAACCCATCTCCTGCCTGTCGCCCGCGTTTCATTGACAGCACCAATATGAAAAAGTAGACGAAAAGCGAGGTCGCTGCCAGCTAGTCGTAAGGGTAGCAGAAAGAAAGCTGATAACGAAAGATAGCCCCAGAAAGAACACAAGATAAGCCGAGCCGAAATTAATTGATTGATGAGAAAGACTAAAGCTACGAAGAGCAACACTATACGGACATTACACGCAACCGATTCTCCTAACAAACCGATGAATTCCCACCAAAATCGCATCCTCAGCAGTAACATAGACGACCACTTCCACCGCAAAAGCCTGTCTGCGCTGCTGACAGTTTGGTACCGCAGCGACGTTACCAGCATCGATATACGTCGCGCGAACTGGCTGTAACGGAACGCAGCACTGGAAACACGGTAGCAGGACAGTAACAGGCGGCCCTAGAAGAACCAGAATGACCAGGAGCGAACGAAACGATGTCGACGAGATCGGAGGGAGGAAAAAAAAGGAACAGCGACGAAGCACGCAGAAGAGGCGCTGACAGGAGGGAACAGTCCGCGGCCCACACTGTCTGGATGTCCCCGTTGCTGTCAACTGTTACCGGCATAACGGTAATCACAATTACAATCCCAACAATAGCAATACGGTATTTCGACGAATAATAATAATAGTAACTAAGATAAGCAGTAATAAGTGAAAAAAGCGGATAGGATGAGTGTCGTTCAGCAAACGGCTGCAACAGCAGCGACGACCGCGGTGTAGTGCGATTATGTGTCCGTGTCTCGTCTGGTTACGATAGGCATATATATCTAGTTCTAGCCATTAGTTTTCGGTTTTTAGTTAAGGTTTACCTTCTTTCTTTGAACATACATGCGGTAGTCCAGCAATGGCAGCAGTTGACAATAGATACAAAACGTCTGGCACGAAAGCGAATTGCAATGGCCAACCAGCGATAGTCAAACCCAGCCCTGATTGCATGAGCTGTTATTGCAGCTGCTGCTACTGTTGGCAGTACTATTTTTTTTTATTCGAACGGTACGTCCTTTTCGTCGGTGCATTCCACTAGAAAAGATGCCAGCATCACTGTATAGGAGAAAAGGATCCCCCATTGAGGCAGGAAGAAGGCGAAGACCTGTTTTTATCTTGACTCTTCCAGCCAGCGCACACTTTCTCTCTTTGTATTTGCGATGCATCACTTCGCTCCTTGGAACTCGCCGTTACTCTCGGTACGTAAAGACAACCAGCAATAGTTTGCACTAATAAAGCGTCATGTTTCAAAACGTTGTAACCGATAATAGTTATCGTTCATCCCTGTAAGCAATCAGGGAAGTATAACGGGGTAGATAATAAATTGAACGTTCGCTATTTTTCCGCCGTACTGAAACTACTTCAACCTACTAACCAACGAGCGGATACGCTTGAAGTAAGGATTAATCATACAGTCCAAAAGCACTAGAGGAATACAAAACAAGCTGCATAATTACATATGATATTATACGCAAATGGCTAAAGATAAGCAGTGAAACGTGTGTGGAAACCTAATAATAAGTGTTGTAGTGAGTACCCATTGTATAATAGCTAGCCACAAGCAATTCTAATTATGATAAACAATGACGCTGTATAATGTCTTTTCTTCACGCTTGAAAATAACAAAATATGATAAGCATCTAAAATATGCAATTCTTTAATGATTTTCATTAAATTTTCGATTTCACTAAGAAATATATTACTGAAAACAAAGCGTTCAACTGTCGCACTACATAATAAATTTTTGTTCCACTAAACTGGGCAATGTGCCACTGAATGAACGATTATGACAACTTAAATGTAACGCGATTCAAGCAGTTACCAGCGAAGAAGGCTCGACCGGTAGGCTGCTGTCGGGAATAATACGTAGACCATGCACGTCAGCAAGATCACCTCATCCCATTGATAGTAATTTAATTACTTTGTTTTCTAGTTTATTACGTTGTTGTGTTCTGGTCGTATGTCTCAGCTCTGTTTCGCGCGAGCAGCATTATCAACAGTGAAAAACATAGCATAAGCCAACAAAAAGAGAGAAAAAAAAACAGGAGTAATAACAGTGTTATGTTGCATTCGAATGTCGCAGCATGCACCTACGGCGCATCATCTTCTAGAACAACTTTCGGCAACACCTAAAGTACCACGCACTAAACGAGAGACATGTTGGCATTGGATGTGCTGCTGACTGATAAATAAGCTGCTACCTTGAAACCAATTTCCCTAGCTCTTGATAGGCTGCATAGTATGCCCAGTAAGTACTCTGCTTCGGATTGATTAGGGATTCACATTTTACGGAGTCGTAGCCGTCTCATTATCACGGTTGCCTGTCATATGGTATTCCTGATAAATTCGGTAAGCTAAAACAGTGCAAAAAATGCAAGCCGTGTCCAATAGATTAGCATTTGAAGTTTCCTGCTATCATCTGGGCGGCAAGAAGTACAAATTCTTCTTTGTTTAACTGTTGTTGTCTGGGTCAATAAAGAATCTTCCTTAATCCTTTTTTGCCTGGCGGAGTGGCTGTGCGGCAAAAAAGCTTTCATCGAGTCGGTTATCGTTATTACGTGATCGAGTTTCTTCGGTCGTATTACGGAAGAGGCCTTTTAAATGACTGCTGGACTGTGACGTTTTATGGAAATAAAATCAAGTTAGAACATATTTTACAATAGGGAAGTGGTTAGAATTACTGAAATTGCTAGTTTAGTTAAAATTTAGCAGGTACCTTTGGAGTAATAAGGTCATGGAGGGTTTAGCTATCTACTCTTAAAGAGGTGCTCCTCATATTACGCTTTAATCGAAAGGAAAGGCGCCCTTTGCGAAAAAGCTACAATTAGACAACTCCTATGGCAAGAGGATTCATTAGAAGACATTTCATTGTTTATATTGTATAGTTATACGTGGATGTCTGGCATGACCGTTGGCATGACCGTACTTTGCAGATGTCCAGGCGAGTTCATCTGATCTACAAAGGTTATATCCATGAAAGCAGAATCGCAGCCTGCACTAGCTTTGGCGTGACCCACCTATTATATAGGTCCCGCGCAATCCACTCAGTGAACAGCATCTCGCATGCACGCAAGCTGTTTTGAAGCTGAACCGAGCTTTCACTGATGGACCTGAAGGTACTATAGAGGCACTACCTTCGATGAAAGTTACTCAAATGGCTTTTGAGGCATGGATCGGTAAGCAGGTTGTATTGCTCCATTTAAAAAGAAATACTTCATAATTAATTTCACTGAGTTACTGAGACGTTAAACAGAGCAGTAACAATCCATACAGTATATCTATGGTGCTAAAGGTTACTGGCTTGGCTTGAATGCAATGTTCGGGAACTTTCGCATATTTTTCAAAAGCCTGCACTCCGTAATTCTAGAACTGAACGGTGGTCCAAGTGAGATCGACACGTACATCACCTTCAGTTTAACCTCTTTTAATGAAGCTGGTACGTCTTAGCCAAAAGAGCCATTGAAACATGTTAAAAAATCAGACAGACTTGAGCCACTATACAGCACATGCAGATGATACCTGTAACGAAAGTCAACGTAAGGGTTGCTCTAAAATTCCCACTGCCGCCCTGTATATAATTAATAATATTTATAGCGTCCAATCAATGGCGCAAACTGCGACGGTTTTACTAGACTGTACCTTAGATCTTACAAATCAGTTTTTGCCTTATTCAAAGGTGTACAAAGCTAAGTATGAGTAGAGTTGTCAGTAAATTAGCCCTGAATCAGCCGTAAACCAAATCATAAGATGGCACCTCGGGTAACAATCTCCCAGGGCTAATACGCCCGAAAGAGCTACAATTATGGCATTTAACCATTAAATGATGTCAAATCTACTGAGTTTAATAGCAAACTTGTGAACTCAATATAGGCATGCAGCTCTCAATGTAATCAATAAAGTTTCTATTACAGTCAAGAATCGTAGATATATGTTAAGTTGAAAGAACACGAACGTAGAATTAGCGACTACATACAAGAGAATTAACATAAACACTTCTCTATGTGAGGACTTCCCCCTTCTAGAGGTGACGCACTCCAGAGGTGAGTTATGCTTGGATACAACAAGTGAAAACTACATCGAAGTGGGTTCTGAACGGCGTGTCTAGATCGTTTACAACCTCTACAAACATTACGATCAGCTGTTGAGATTAACACTTAATAAAAGCGTATCCTATCGATCTATCAGTTGACGAAGAAACATCTATGGTAGATCACTGTCGAGAAATGGGTAGTAACTGTTACTGTAAGTTGGACTTACCCGAAATCAGCGTCGAGCGACTTGAAAAAGAACTTAAAGTTGGTGCGTTGTAAGGCGCCTTTGAAATCCTGTAGTGTCACCTGAGCTAGCGGTACCGGTACTTTCACAAGATAAGGCGTCTCCTCATCGTCAACGTAAAAGAAGATTTTGGTTTCGCTTTCGTTTTGGGCCATCATTTTGGAGCTGGACAATGACAAGATTTGGCCAGAGTTCCTAGAGCTACTATTTTCAACTGGAGTCCTCCCGATATAAATGTTAGCCAACACTATTCGGCTAGCAAATTACGCATGCCTTGTTGGTAGCTAGAGCACAGCCCGGCCAGGCGGGAGAAAAGCTTAGGTATGCTCAAGCTAGGCTCTAGATAAATTCATTTTACTTACTCAAAATCGGTATGCAGACAAGTAGGCAGGGGCTACCCGCACCAGTGTTATACTACTGTTATTGCTACAAGATGTACGAACTCTATGAAGTACCGCCCTCCACTACGGTCCGTAGCGTCAAATCATAACTCCGATCTGACTTCGCCAGCTTCTTGAGCCAGCAATCTCTGACAACACAACGGAGCATAACAGGACTCCTAATATTCGTAGAACAGATATACGTATACACGAAATGTCGTAATCGCAACTGTGGAAGCAAGCGGAACCGAAAGCCACTGTTGACAATCTACCGATCGGCGACACGTAGCACTCACATGCACTCTGTAACACTGCTAGCCAACGTAAGGCTGGCTACTAATAGAATCTGATGTCGTATGTACTGTATCCAGCACACGACACAGGGCACAGCAGCTTGCTACAACGATTAGCAGCACCGGTACTCAGCCTCATAGGAGCACCGTGTACACAACACTTGCACTTTTATTTTCGTACTAGCAGGAGCCGAGATAGAAATAGCTGGAGCACCAAAGCACCAGTCACCCCATACAACAAAACGACCAAGCCCGTACTACTAGCGCAAGACAGCAGGAGACCGAGGATCATTTCGGGAGAGACGTGTTTAGCAGACGAAATTACTGCGGTATCCGACCCTGCTTGCACATAAGAAGTCCAGGTAGTGGCTGCTGTGTGCTGCGAGTATCGAGCGAATCGGCATGACCCGCTATTTGAAGCCCGGAGATTTCAAGTATTGGTAGATATTTTCAGAAGCAGTAGCTCGATTATTATAAAAAGTAGCAAATAGCGTTTAGTTTACGAGACTGTCGGCAATGTCACTTTTTGATCGGAAAAGATCTTCGTCTCCTTCACTCTCTCTAGCTTCGGAGCTCCATGACATAGACCGAGTTCTGCTGGCGTGCTGCTGTTGTTACAGAATCCATTGCTACCACAGCTTCTGCGAAGCGTCTGCTAAAAAAGAGCAACATTGTCTCCGCTGTTAATAATTTGGGGGGGGGGCAAAGCGCCTACCTAACTATTTTCTCTTGCCGTGTAACTGAGTGGCGCCGCCTATCAGGTTGATGTTTATAAACAGAGCGGTGTTATACAAATAAAAAGACGTAAGAAGTAGGCGGGCTTGGATGTGTTTGACAAACGGCGGGAATACGGGTATTGATCATGGGAAGCAGCATCACAAAGCAGGCATATATTGCGCAGCCAAAATCTGCAATGAGTGCAGGATCTCAAGCCAGGCCTTGATTGAACGGGGCAAACGCGGAGAAATAAATGCATAAATTCATTGTAAACTGATCTGAAAAAGGAATTTTTTTACCTTTGTGAGTGATAGCTGTTATATAACTCGTTTGACATAACAGTAACATATGCTTATTTAAATTTTTTTTTGCTTTATAGAGAGCTCAAATAAGACAGTTTACGTACGACTAGTGTTATCGAAGCATAACGTCTAAGGTGGACCAAGTGCAAGACCAAGACCGTCGTCTACCTCACTACTCACTGATTCTCAATTTTTCACTCCGAATCAGCCCAGAAACACATATTGTTTTTACTTATTTATCTGTTTAGGTTAATGTGTTCGTGGTTTGCGAATGATTTTGGGTAAGTAGGTATAGAAAAATTACTTAACACATGAATTTTGCTTTGCTGTATTCCAAAGGTCCGAAAAATGTTATTTAAAAAAACTTATTTACGTCCGTGCATAACTAAAAGAGATGACAATTGGATGATCTGATTTCATTTTATTGACCGGGACTCTTCTGAAGTAAACTAAATGCGTTCATTTAAGCTACAGGTTAGCTTGCTGTTTGTAAGCAAAGTACAGATCGAGCGGCTGTTGGATGTAGAGCGAAGTTTCTACATTGATTTTCGTGCGAAAAAAAGCACAAATTTGCTATATATTATACATTGGGATTCGTGTGATTTTAAGTAATCCATTACAAAGTGTGTGTCATTCCGTTTTCTTTCGACGTGGGTGCTAATAAAACTTGAGATGGCGGCCTAAAATTATGCGGCAAGCCGTGAGATAACACAAGGCCAATTTTTGGTTGTAAATGAATAACTTAATCTAGGACCATAGCTGTTCAAGCTTCGAGTGATGATTATATGTTAGTGCATATCAGGGCTCGAACGCGCGGTAATTTAATTTCAGATTATTCGTCTATGTAAGCAAATCTTCCGTCTCTAAGACAGCCTTAAGTTGGACCAAACAAAGTGACATTTTGTATAATGTATAATTTTTATAATGTAGACCAAGATTTTTATGTATATACATCACTGAGAAAAATCCTAGTCTACGAAAATATCAACTGAATATAACATTTTTTACACATTTATACATATATCTGTATATACATATATAGCAATTAAGAGAAAAAAAAATAAAATCAGCAATGGGAAGTACTTGAGATCTATATTCGTTCATTCAAGAAAAGAACTTCTCAGTGCTAGACGTTCAAAATCTGTCTTTACCTTAAAAGATATCGCATAACAGACGAGACAATATAGGTTTTTAAAACTAAGTTATTTGACTTACAACCGAGAAATTAATTAATTTAGGTATTTATTATTTTTGACACCATCGTATGCTTTCAGGTTTTTTTTTTATCAAATCAGCGCTTCATCCAGTTTACTCATACTACGTCTATGATATAACAAAAAAAAAACAACCTATGATACAGAAAGAGACATTTTCTGGTGTTAGGTAAAACATTATTTGGAAAAAACGTTTCTTTTTTATCATTCAGTTTCGCTTTCTTTTCGAAACTTGTTTAAGCTTCCTAGCGTTTATTCCTACCGTATATTCAAAGCTGTTTGCTTGGTGTTAACAAACAATTCGTGTTAGATAGCCCGCCCGAATTTCGATCGCACTGTAAATTAAAGGGAATAACTCCAGTAAACCTCACTAAATGTAGCATAATTTCTAAATTCAGGCGATTTCTGATTTTTCATACGGTAAAGTGTATCTGGAAAAACGACTATATTTACATACGTTATGAGGTGTATGGCGTTATGTTTTTAATCCAGCTGCTTTATTATCTGATTTGGTTAACCTTTCTTTAATTTTTCTTATCACTGTCTTCTTAACGTCAGTCTAGTCTGCTAAGATATTAAATTAGATAGTCTCTTAAAGTAAAATAATCAATACATTAATATTCTACAACTTTCGTATGCATGTTCTCTTCACAAGAATACATTTTGATTATCGACTATGGCTGGGAGCGCTCTCATTACTTCGGCGTCTGATTTACAATGTGATGACGGAAACACGGCCGTTCATCTAAAGGCCTCATACTCACCTCAGCTCTATATCCATACCATAATATACAACACAATATTTCAATTCTTTTTTAGTTTCCTGCATTACATATATAATTACTATAAGTTTTAGTGTCTGTTCGTGTATATATCAATATATCGATACGAATATATCAATGTAGAAGTGACAGTCTTATGTTTAAAAAGACACCATTGTAAGCGGTCATCTTCGTTAACGTTATTCTGTCTCTTTATGAACAGGGTAACAGTAGTGTTCTGTTCTTTTTTCTGCTGCATTTTGTTTTGGCTTTTAAACTGATCTCCTCAAAACGCCGCCGCATTCCGGACAAGTGTTGTCATTCCTCTTTACGTCCGTCTTTTATTTGTTGTCATCTATTTGCTTACTGGTATTTAGCAGCT
Source organism: Varroa jacobsoni (assembly GCF_002532875.2). Taxonomy (NCBI): domain Eukaryota; kingdom Metazoa; phylum Arthropoda; class Arachnida; order Mesostigmata; family Varroidae; genus Varroa; species Varroa jacobsoni. Next base: position 53,621 of record NW_019213308.1, on the reverse strand, counting down.
AATAGCTGCGGCACCAGTTAGCTCTACCTGCCAAGATAGTGATAGTAAAATAAGTGCAATAACAAGCAAATCATATACCCACACCGATTTTATCATGCTATACACACAGTCCCCAGTCTGTCAGTCAAAAACAACTTCTTTTGTTTTTGACACAGGTCCTTTTGAACGCCACCGAAAAGTGGATAGGCATCAGAAGAAAGAACCGCAGCATCAAAAGCATAAAAAACTTGTCCGTTTTATATGTTTAGTGTTTAAGCGGTTGAGCATGACGTCAAATCGCTGGCTTAGCTCAATACGAATAATTATTCCTAAAGCTTTTCTTAGAACGAAATGTATCTACGCCCGAATTTAAACCTGGATCACCACCTGTCTTTAAGTTTAACAGGCAAACACCTTACCCTTTGCGTCTCAGGGGAACAGCATCGAAACCACAGAAAACAACAATCGGTCTAATAACAAGTGCAGAAAACAATAGAGCGAACATGCAAGAGAGAACTCATGCTTTTTTCAAATGCTATCTCTCAAAAAAACAGCGGTGACTGCTGTTTTTTTGAGGAGAGCCAGCACTTGAAGAAACAGGAGGTGAAATTTAACCAAAACAAACTGGAAGATTTTGCTCTTAAACTACGTCTGGATGCACCTGTATGTTTTAGCGGAACTCCGCCGGTTCCTTAGTAGGGGAGGTAAATAAATATAGACAAATTAAAGTTGCCGCCATTAGCAACAAACTTCATGTTGGCTTAGTCAACCATCACTGCCTGAGGAGGCGGGCAGCTGACCGCTTGGCGGCAATCTGTAATGGATGAACGGATTGGCAATAGCAGAACTGGAGCCAAGGGTCTCGGGCGTTGTGCATTAGCGGTGCCACAACGACCAGCGGCGGCGTGAACGTGCCAAACGTCAATACAGGCAGATACTTGAATAGACTACCGCCCGCGAGATGTGATAGATAATTATAGCGGGAAAACTGTATTTGTTAAAAAAATTGTTTCGTGGCTTCAAATGATAGATACCTTCCAACGATAACCGCAGTAGTGGAAAATGGTTTTCAACTTCAGATACGGTGGAATTCAGTATGAGTTGATAATATAACACGACAAGTATAAATTATAAAAATTAAATCTAAGTTAGTACCAAATGTGGCAAAAAAGAATTCGCATAGGAAGCAGCGCCTAATATTCTCAAGTAAGGCAGACAGCGTTTTTCTCTCAATGCCTATCAGCATAAAAAGCTGAAAGATTATCTTTAAGAAGGAAAGATCTCAGGGTTGTTGTATTCATCGTTAATATACTATTTAGCCAAAAAAATCCCCGTTATGGCATACGAGGTAAGGTGTTTGTCTGCTAAAGTTGACGGACACATGCTACTCTGGGGTCGAATCTGATCGTACACACTTTGTTTTATGCTGGAAGCCAGCCGTGTGGTGGATTATCTAACAGAAGTAGCGACGAAAAATTGGAAATGTTTAATATACTATTGAATCGAATAAAGATATGCATATATAATTTTGCGTTGAACTGTGACGCGGTGCATTGTAAATTTCGTTGGAAATGATAAGAGCGAACGAAATCTATGGAAGTAGAATAGTTTCTTCGATCAAATCCAATATTTTTTAAAATTTGAGCTTTTACCATGGTTCGTTTGTCAACAGTTGAAATTAGTGTTGCGTTAATTATCGACTTAACTGTTTGAAAGGAAATTTCGGTTCGGGCTTAGTGTGCTTTATGTGGTAGCACATTGGCGCAGAGGTTCTAGTCTAAAACGTTAAGTTAGTTGGCACCGTAGCTCTGGATTTATTTCTAATAATAAAACATCACAACAATTTTAACTGGGTTTAAGTCAAACCTTATATAGAATCAGTGTTGTGTTATTGTGCAATCTAACCGTGCAAATATTTAGGTAATAACTGTGTGACAATAAACGTTATTTTTTGATACTAGGTCTATTTTTGGAAAATATATGGAAAATGTCGTTGGAAAATTACTTGTTTCATTCCATAATTACTGGTTACGAAATCATACCTGCATTTTTTTTGTAAAAGATCAGTCTACTAGAAAATACCCCACCCTACGTCGTGACCAAACAAATGAAAGACACATTCGTATTCGGATTGCGAGTATGCGAAAAAAAAAGGCAGCAAATCAATCAAGAAAATTTCCCAAAACTTCGATTTGTCTAATACTAGTAGTATGTAAAAATAATTTTCTTGGATTCCAGAAAGGTATTTGATTAAATTAGCCGTCTTTTCAATATTCTTCAGTGTGATTTTTCGTCTTTTTTTATTATTCAGCGAAATTAATTTTTCATCCGCTCATTACTTTTCACAAAAGATGAAATACCTTTAATGCTGATGAAAAGCAACCGTATTGAGAGATATGTTATGTAAGCGCTAATTTACTAGTAGGAGGAAATCCCGCCCTTGATTTAAACCGTTGTAGGGACACTTCCTGCACTGTCGGTTTAAATACATCGGTCGGTCCTATCTTTTGCACAAATGTTTGTCGCAACTGTTTCTTCACAGATCATAAGTGACCACAAGTCCTGAATTGTGTGAAAATTGTTTTTCTAGCATTCTATCTTTTACGAATCAGTCTCATTTTCACGGGAACAGCGCATTTCCCGAAAATTATTGCAAATCATTTCACACGGCTTATACCTATATCCTAAACAGTATAATGTCCGTACATTATACTTGACTTTATTTCAAATCAGATTGACGATTTGGAACTTGACGGCCATGCGCGTGATGGAAAAAAACCAACGACAATTCAAGCTTATCACATTGCCTCGGGCTGAGAGGATCAAGGTCAGCTTTTTTTTTTAATAATAGTTTGGAGCTTCCAGAATATTAGCTTGATTGTCTTAGATTTTCTTTTAGTCATTGATTAAACTGTGTGGTAATGGCGAAATGCGTTGTTTTGTAGTTCTTCAAATAGCCCATTAATGACTTCATGCGAAAAATGACTCTACTATGCATTAAAAAGAGTATACAAATTGTGTCGTTTTTAAGTGTCGTTGGTGACGCTTGAAACACTGATATCTAGTTTTTTTCTTTCGTAAGTCGATAAAATAATTAATCATTTTCATTTGGTGGTCAGACAGTGGCATACAAAATGTTGTATAATCATACTTTCAACCTCCCTTACTCATTAGTTCCTGTTATTACAGCTGCTCACATTTACTATGTCTACAAACTCAATCAAATTACCTCGGTTCAAGCTTTTTTAAATTTTCTTTGTACCACTTCATGAGGCGCGCCTAGGTAATGCTGCAGTTTAGCTATTGTAAGATTTTTTTGTAATCCTGTTGAATGTAGATGACATTGACTGTACATACGTTTCCATACACGCCCCGCATTAATATACCTAGTACGAGGTATATAAGTTGACAGCACAACCACTACCTGTTATTTCATTTTTCACTCAATTGGCCAGTTTCTTCGTTTCGATTTATTTATTTACTTTACCACCATTTTTTTTATTCCTTACAGAACTCACTATCAGTCTAACAATTATTTTTACTTCTGTTCAATATAACTCTGCACTAACCTCGCGCTAGCCTCCATTATTCAGACAAATGATTCTACTCAGTTATTACACCCAATCAGACGATTATTTCCGAATGTTGTTCCTGTTTTATATCAGTTTCACCCCGCCACGGGTCGCCCGTTCGTTCATGATTTCGTACCCACACCAGCCGCTGTTGTTGTTATTGTTTCCCGTCTCTTTGGCTGAAATGTAACCGCAGCTGTTACAGTTGTAGTGGCATCAACAACCAGCCAGTGCTGAAAGACGGATCGTCGTAGTGGATCGTGCCACAATAGTGCCGCCGCTGCTTATCCGTGTACCGGCACAGCCTTCGATCGTCTTGAACGTACCACGTCGACAGAAACCCTGGGTAGCTGTGTCTGCTGTTGGTCAGCGGGCTCTGTGTTTTGGCCCCAGAGTGCGTGTCGTGAACGAAAAAGCGAGCAAACCCCCTTAGGGCCCCAGCTGTGTGTGCAGCCGATGTTGGCAGTGAATGGAGTACGGCGAGGAAACGCTGCTTCGGACTCGTCGGTGAACAAAGTTCTAGCTCGCTAACCTTACCGGTACCCCATTGTTGTCGGTTGCAAGCCTTATTTAGCTACAAGTCTCACATTTAACCTGGGCGATGCTCAACAACAGTGCGATCAACAAACTGCATTAGCAGCTCCCGTCCGAAGCAAGCGAAAGCATCTGATCGGCCGCAAGATCTCCGCAGGCCGTAATGTGAGTTCGGTTTCATGTGATATATTGCTCATAGATGACAAACACCGCTGCTACGTTTCAACGAGCCAATAAGTCGCCTCATGCTACTTATTACCTATATAACAACTACTGTGTGCGTCTCCTTGCGGTCGTCGTCATGCGGTCGGTTGGTTCGACTGGTCGACATGATCTACGGTACTATCACAGCGTATTATTCTTACTGCTAGCGCTGTTGCTGGGTATTTGTCTGTCTGGCTTTTACAGATGTGGTTGGGGCGTATCATGATAAAGCTATGGTATATAGAAATACATTGATGGTGCTGCTGCCCCCGTTAGAATTTCTCTCTCTCCCAGTGAGTTCGCTTCTGGTTTTCGTTAATCTGGAAGTTGCCGTTATTATAGGCGACACTAGCAGTTGACACTACTCGGGACGGTCGTGTATCGCATAACACGATTCATTTA
>NW_019213308.1:0-48830 GCF_002532875.2 Varroa jacobsoni | reverse complement strand
ATTTAATAGAGCGAGAGAGAGAAAGTTGAATACTCGACACTGTACAACAAGATGTCGCCAGTACGGTAACCACGGTAGCCCGCGACGGATGGTGATGACGACAGATAATGCTTCGAGCCGTCTTGTATCGTTGTGTGTCATAACCGAGCCGGTAAAAATCGATGGATTTGTGTATAATCTTCATCATTATCATCATCTGATTATCCATGGTGGCAAACGTTTCTATTCTAGTCTGTGCGAGGGAGTGCTACATATTGTGGCTGGTGTGACTCGGTTCAGAGATGGTAGTTCTCTTGTATATGGAGTAGTTCTTCTGTGAATCAATTCGGGTGCTAGAAGGAAACCGGTAGCGATTAAGACTACGATGGTACTGGCCGCCATCAGTTGTGAGTGAGGTTTTGCTCCAAGAATATCCGTGACGTTGATGATGGTGGCGGCGATAGCAGCCGTAGTAATGGCTGTGGCGATCGTTGGTCTCTACACACTCTCATACACATGGACATACAACAAAGATACCTAAAAAGACGGAGACATTCTGTTATGAACACGTAGTATGAGAAGCAGCACGACGAACGGCAGCTCACGCTGTGAATGTATGGCCGGCGAGTTGTCTGTCTATCGCCTTATGTTTACATGGCACACTTACGAAGCAGTTTGAGACTTCGTCCGTACTTTTCACCGATTTAGACTCGAATTGCTGTTCGCCTTAGCGGCCTTTACCGCCATCCTTTGCACTTTTTTGCGTCGGAAGCGCTTTGTAAAATACACGTTGAGCATATAGCGCTATACAGCAACGTATATCTGTATATGTGTTCCCAGCCGGTTCTATACTGTACTTTGCCCACCGATGACGGTTGTAGCGCATAGTATAGCCAAGTGCAAAAGTACCTTTCAGTAAACCCATCATTGAGTTCAATGCAGTCAGATCCATCCAATGTTTGCTTGACTTCGAGATATTTGCTTGTTAAAAATATAACGCTACTCAACCAAGCTAAGTAACTTAATCAACAAATGTGCTGGGCCACTTTCGATATTTCAAAAGCGGTGATTTGGAGTACCGTCGAAAGTCGACCAGTTTTAGTAAAAGATCGTTTGATCAGAACAGCTGAATAGCAAAGAATATTTTACAACTCGAATTAGGGTCCCACTACCCCTCAAAGCGCGAAGCTGTAAGGGCACCGCGTTGGTTACCGTCTTGCCGATATGTGTGTATAATTATCAACTTTTTTGCTGCTGCTACCATTGTCCTGAATTAAATTTAGCAACACCCTTCAGCTTCTTATGTGATAGTTAGACTTCTTGTTATTAATGTTTGTACATATCGTATGCATTGGGCTTGATCAGAGGATCATGTTGACATCATCACGTCTATTTGTCACGACTATTTGTGCAACGTTTGTTATCGCTTCAAGTAAATTTAATGCCATTTTTCCCGTGCTGACATCAGGGTGACGGGGTATCCTACTAATAACTATAGGTTCTGTTTCTTTTTCCTTTTCGTTTAGAATCGGGTTCTAATAAGAGATGCTTAACTGGAAAAACATTTTAGTCTGTAAGCAGCCATTATATAAAAAGGTTTATTGTTAATAAGAAATTAAGTTTCGTTTGCAGCGTTTCACCTTGTCTAAAACGGAACCACAGTTATCATTTTTAAATACAGATGTAGGCTTGAGTTTCTGTTTATGCCATATAAAGGATCTCCTCGACGTTCACCACTAGATCAAAAATTAATTTAATTAATGAATTTTTTTTTTTGTACACGAGATATTGGATTGTCGAAGAAGTATTGCCCATTTTTTTTAGGTGGATCGGAAGTTGCATCTCAGCAAATACAAGTTGTGTTAATGTCACAGACATGCTAAAATTGTTGAAATGCCTTATTCAGGCTTAGGATAGAGCGCATTGAATGAGTAAAATTCCTTAAAAGTTTCGCCATGCTAACGATTTTATTATTATAAATTTCTAAAATGGTCTATAAACTTGTACTTAAATTATCTATAAAACTATGATAAATATTCGCTCTGGAACTGTCGATGTAAAAGATACTTCCCGAAGTGGTCGACCAATTATGAAAAAAGTTCATAAAATTATTGCGGAAGTTGAACATCATCGTCACATAAGTAAGCATGGCATTTTCAAATGGTTTTAAAGTATTAGAAAGTACAATTCAAATGGCTACAAAAAAGCCCAATATATGGGCGGCACACAAATTGATGCAAAATAATTTTAAAGAATGTGTTGTATAGTCGGTGGCAAAGCCCAGAGTAGAAAGTGATGCTATGTATCAGGTCGGATTGAAAACAAACCGTGGAATGAGTTGCTGCCGCCTAGCAAAACGATTGATTTAAACCTCTTCTGTTGACTACAGATTACAGCAAGCCCTTGGAAAGATCGACCATAACTAGTGAACATGAAAGCTGTCGTTTTGAACAGATCACGTCCACATTTAACTGCTCAGAGGAAATTAAGAGAACTTGGATAAGGAATTTTAATGCATCCACCGAACAACCTGGATTTTGCGCCATCAAACTGTTATCTGTTTTGGCCTCCGTAAAACCTCGTTAATGGTGTTAATTTAGTTTCAATGGAGGGATACAAAAGCTACTTCACTCACAGAACAGAAGTTCCGAAGTGTTGGAATCATGATGTTACCCGAAAAAAGGTAGAAGACCTTTTATCAAGATGGGGCATATTTAGTTCAGGATAAATATTTTAAACTATAAAAAAAGATTCGTTTCAATTTTGGCTTAGACCGGTTAATACTTTTTCGACAATTTAATATAGATCTACGTTCTATTATTATTCTAGTATTTGTTTTATGACTATGTACATTTATAGCGCTGTTAATACAAGTATAAAATCACGGTAAAAACCATGTGTCGAGCAAATACTGGTCTGGTTTGAGTATTTTATTTCTGTTTACATGAAGTCGTGGCCAAATGTGTAAATCTCTTGCGGTAGTACGGTTTTAAAATCAAAGCCAATTATCAGCAATTTGTAGTCACTCATTAGCGCATTATTGTGTAGATATATTAATATACGCATGTTCTTGCTTCTAGTTAATGATTATTGTTTCGGTAAATAATATCGGGCTTTTTCATTCTCTTGCTTCACTTTTCCCTGTGGTGACCGCCACCGTGTATGTCTTTTCTCCTCCGGATATAAATGAAAGAGGAGTTTAATATATGATATTAAAATGGCGATTACCCTGACCTTCATGTGTATCCGTCAAGTTGTTTTCAGTGTGATGTATTGTAATCCATAAACAAGATACGTCGGCTGTTGAAGAATCTGTTATTCGTTCATGCGAAGCCGACAATATTGGCAATAACAACGAAACAAGTTAGAGAAAATAACGCATCTCTGCCGGCGGGCGCCAACTCAATGCGATTTCGTCCCTTCTGGTTTGTTCTCTTTTTACTGGCTCTTCTTCGCCGTGGATCTTCTCAGATCTGTTGTATTATTATTCTTTGATACAACTGTGACTGTCTTGTCTCATTGCTATCCGCTACTCTGTTGTAGCCTCGAATCTATTGGTCTTGCGACCGTTTCCTGATCGACCTCGTGCGCTGTGACTTTTCTATAGCGTCAAGCCAAAATCATCTTAATAATTCTCGTAGGTGAATGTTAGATAAGCTGACGTCAATTTTGTCTACCCAAATACGAACGGTCTAAACGAATAACATTGCATCGCTAGTAAAGTACCAACTTTTGTTACTGACGCCTGTTCATTACCATATTTCGACTTGACTTTTTCCCGATTGTAGAATTCGTTCATACTCTAGATACGGTTTGTTAATCAAACGTTTATTACTTGTGTAGTTTTGGGTCCGATAGTCACATTCGCTTCCGTAGAGTGCTTTGCCATATATTCGGTAGCATTTCTGTCGTCAGAAATGTTTATCGTGATCTACGGCTTACGAACTTAGCCTTTTGTTTTGAACTTTGCCGTCGACGAATCGTAACTATAACAACAATGACAACTACAATGCGATATTGCCTCCGCTTCTCCATACATTCATGTCTAGTTGCAAACCAATGACCTACTCACACAGAGGCTCATTCACATTGCCTCCGTTACATTCTGCGAGAAAGCAGATAACCACTGATACGTCCCTCTAGTGCTAAGTATAACGCGGGGAAACAGGCACTAGAATAGCCCAGACTAGCCTGCACAAAGCCCAAACCTTCCGCTTCTGCATACCAGTTGTCTGCTTCACGGAACACGAGCCAAGAAGCTATAGGACCAGTAGAAAGTGGTCGCGAAGTTGCTTTATGCGCAATCGGCGGTGATAGCGGCGATAGTTGTGGGTGCTTCCATCGCCGCCGCTGTTGCAGTAGCGGGCGACGTTGTCTTTGTATAGTTTAATCGTTTTTGCAATGCATCTTGCCACCCGCAAGCTCCTAATATAATACGTGTTTTGCTGCTGCTGCCGCTGCCGTAAATGAATGCAATGGCTGCCTGTGCAGCTGGGACTACAAACGATAACACTACCGACTACGGTCACTGTCGCGGACTGCAGAGGGTTGTCGCTGCTGCTCCTGATTGTGATGACGCACCCGGACCTTGCTGATGTTACTGATTGTTATGTCAGCTCGGAAGCTGAGACCCTGTGTCGTTTTGGCCTTGGGCATCGTTACGCCGGTATCCCCCGTCATCCATTTCTTTACCACCATCAGCAATCGGTCGACACGCTGAACGCCAATGGGCGCACGGTGATGCATCGACGTGAACGCCATTCATTCACAGCTCCGTAGCTGACTAATGCGATCGATGGAAGCATGCAAGAAGTTACAATACAGTACGACCACCATGCCAAACATTACAACGATAGCTAATAGGACAGCTGTTTCTGCCACGATGGAAAAGCAACACGTCAAGGCAGAGCGGCGGTATAATTACAATGGTTTTAACTATTACGAAAGCGGCCGTATATGCTATTAATAGGTAAAAAGAGTATTCGGAAAATGTGGTAATTGATGCTTTATAAATATAAGACTACACAAGCTTAACTTAAACTGTTTTTATAGGATATTTTATTGTATTCTGATTCGATTAAAACCCTTGTTTGGACATCCCTACCGGATTTATTAAAAATGGACCGCTAGACTGGGTTAATACAATTACTCTTAATGTTTTTTTGATACGGAGCGGTAGAAAAATGGCTTTGATAAGTTTCTATTGTGAAGTGTAACCTTTGTTCCTAGTTTGTATGGTTCTCTTTAAGTATAGAAATTTATCTATTTTCGAACACATCTAAATTCCACTAATGGGCATCCTACAGTTCCTGAATGATTCGACGGTAGATGAGCTATTAATTATGAAGGATTTTAGAAAATCTCTAGCTTTTTGATCAGCTTAAAACGTTAATGCTTTCAAACCAATCTTTGTGAAGACAGAACTGCAAGATGTTCTAGCCACTTATATTCGCAATTTTACAGGTATAGTCATGTATATGCGAATTTATACGTGCGCAGGTCATAGGTACACTTACTATTTACACAGATATGTGTATGACCTTAGCGCAATGGCAATACGGATAATTATTGCATATGAATCTTCGTATTAGTAGTAATCTCTGACTTCGACTCCACTCATTCAGTATGTCGGTAGCTTCGAGATTCTTCCAAGAGACAATTGACTGACTGACCTAACTCGTTAGTAAGTGACCAGAGCATTGTTTTTTCTGCTTACGTGATTCCCCCTACTATATTTTGTATAGAGCCAGATATTTATTGTGTGCGGAAGCTCTTGATACAAATGAATGATTTGTTTTCGTGGAAGAATAACTCTATGAATAGATTAAATGATATTTTAGTTGGCGATCCTAAACGTAGGTTGCCATTGCGATCGAAGTATGACTAACGAAAATCAGCACTTTTGAGATTTCAGTGTAGCAGATTCTCAAAGAGCTGATCTTAAAGAAAAAGAATATCGCTTTACAGTGGGAACTGCTATACGGCATAATATTCTAATTTTGCGTTGAAGCTAAACACAATGCCTGTGTAAAAGTCGATAAAACTTCATCTTTTTCACGGTGAACGCAGAATTGTTACCTATGATACCTCCGTGCTACTTACGATGGCTGTGAATGGATGTACTGTGAAGGGGATTTGTAAATCGCAGTTCTACCACCATTAAATTGATAGTAGCTAACGTGTCTAACAGCGTACCCACCTTAAACAATTACACTAGAGCGGATTATGGATTTGTAGGTTAGCAACGTATAGATGGAGATAGCCTCTCGAGATTTTTTAATTTTTAAAAACTGGCCGCCGCCAAAATAAGGTGTTATAGAGTTTATTACCATCACGGAGCTGCAAATAAAAGTCATTTAAAGACAATTACGGTTTTAGCTGCTTATCTCAATTCCTCTCTGTGGCAGGTAGCAAAGAAGGTCACAGTGAAGCCTTGCACAATATCAATTCATTGGATTCCCTTAAATAAGTCGACTTTACATTGCTTGTTATATATATTAGTTTCCCCAACAGGGAAAGCCAACTATCCAATTCACAGCCTTCGTTCAGAGAAATTTTCAACCAAACGAAAAATTTGCTGCTGCTACGTTGTCCATAACAGTGGTATCTACATAGCGTATTGCCAGTTGCGAACAAACAGTTTTTCCTCGGGCCCTCTGCGTTTGTGAGACATTTCTAATGTTCACCCAGCGAAGTCAGCTGCAATGTGTCAACAACTGTGGGGCTAAATCGGGCCTTGCTATTTCCTGTAGATACGCTTGCCGCTATGTAAACACTGCTGAATGGTGGGGACGACATTCCTAAAATGGATTAAGCAACTTTATTAAGTTGTGTGTCGTATGTGTCAAGGAGGAATTAAAGGATTCCATACATGGTATTGTTATGAAATTATGCCTTAGATGTTCTCATTTTCTCAGGGCAAGATCTACGGCTGGATATGGATGCGTCCCGGGAAAACAACAAACACAGCCTTGCATTTAAATAGGTTGACTGTCTGCTTGACTGAAGCAACACAGCGATCTCTTCGAACAAAACTGGCTCAATTACCTAATTGGCAATTGATGTTTCTATCACGGAACGAAAGGGCTGTTTGCATTTGTATATGTAACGCGAATGTGAGTGGTAAATGTGGTTTTTCCGCAAGGGGGCTAAAGGTGGTAAGTAGAAAATCAAAACCTTTACTTCGTCAGAGTGTTGGTAATATCCGACTCAAAATACATATCTGTATTTATTGTTCCTATCAGTATATATACCTGTCCCATTGCTTTTAAATACACAAGAAAAACGTATCGAATTCACATATGTGATGGACAAGTACATGATGTCCTATAAAACATATCGAATAGGGAAATATTGAGTGATCTTTTTTCGGAGGAGATAACCTATAAGTTCGGTTAAATAAAATTCCTATTTTCGTATTAGAAACGGATTTCCGTTTTCTTCAGTTCCATTACTGCTTGATTAAAAGCATTGCTCATCCTAATCTAGCACTTTTTTACAGCAAGTAACTTATCTTTCGTGCTGTTTATTATGTGTTATTACTTCACATTACTATACCGGCAACATACAGAATGCTCGCAGATTCGTGCGTGATTGACCTACGTTCAATTGACATCGCTTGGGGTCTGCGTGCGTAAGGCAAGTTGACAATGTGCGTCACCGATTAATGGAACGCGACATCATTCAGACAAAGATCTAAATGCTCCTCGGGTAAACATAATGATAATTGGCGTCCTGATGATAATTGAGCATATTTGCCTCTATATTGTATTTAGGCTTTACTTCGTAGGTCAGTCGCTCTTACGTCTATCGATAAAGGAATGTTCGACGTAGCTTCTGGTTGATCGATGGCTTACCTATTTATGTATATATTTTTTAATTCGTCTGCTTTTTAGACCTCCGATTATGTATTTCAGGCATTAAGGTTAAAAATATTTTCAATAAATTGTCTACGTCTTTTTTCATTTTAAGGAACGAGGCATGTAAACGCCGCGGCTGCTACAGTGGTCTACAACGACTTCAACATTTACTATGATTTTACGATCCGGTATTTACGAAAAACACCAACGAATTGACATTCATAGAGCAAGCTGGATATGGAGGGGATTATCAATTTCTTATTAGCTTTGCAGTAGCTAACAGAACGCAATTGCATTCCTTTTGCGTAAGCTTATCCATTTATATTTGTGAGGAAGAAATAGCGAGTACAATAGTAATGTACTTTTAGACCAACTTGTTCGTCAATCAATCGAAATCTAGTTCATGGCATCGTGGTTTCTTGCAAGGCACCGCATAAGTTTCGTGGAAAAATCTATCTTTTGATTCAAAAAAAGAAACGCAACATTTATGCTTTGGGACAACAGCTATTCGGTATCAGACAACTCATAAGGCTGAAAATACCGCGGAGTCATCGGTATATCATGAGCTTTTTTCGAACCGAAAAGAAAATACTCGTATGTAATAGATAATTTTGTTTATTGATTTGTCCTTATTTAAAATTTTCTTCTCCATTCATACACATTTTTCTCTGTTTCCATTGAGTTTCACTATAAACTCTTTGTTATTAACTTTAATACGCATAGACAACGAGTCTAGTAACAACTTACTTCATCATTTACTAAGCTTCCTCTGCTTTCTACGAACTCTTTTTTCGGAAAATCGTAAAAGCGTGCTGTGTATAATGTGTAAGCAATAATCATTTAAGGTTTTTCACCTTCATTGGAAGTGATCTGATCTCACGTCCGCCCACTACAGCGATGTTCAAAGCTGTATCGACACGACCATGGCGTCGCTTGGAATACAATTTTTGTACAACTGAAGCGAATACAAGTGAAGCTTACATCCTTTAGATACGTTTAAAGTTGTTTACCAACGCGGTTGTGTTTGACGCTCTTACTAGGAACACGATTGACTCGGTAAACTGTAGCGTACTTGTGTGCTATCATGGCATCGTATGAATCGCATAACATAATTAAGAGCTTATTGGCCTAATGTTGATCTTCGGGGCGTGCGATTCAGTGATGACGTGTTTCTAGAGTTGCACTGATGCATTTACGGCACAAATAATGCAAGGCTAAAGCCTCTGTTTGAAGGGAAGCGATAGGAAATGCACTTGCTTGAACGTGTTATTGCTTGATAAAGCCACGATAGTATAGGGCAGTGGTTCGGCAAAAAGGATTCACTTTGGTAGGATGGTTTTGTATCGTTGCTTAATAGAGGATCCCTGAGTTAGTATTGAATAATGTCTGAAGTCGATGGTCCCGCCTCAAAGTATTACGCCTTGTAAAAACGCCCCATGCAGACCTTAAATCTTTTTTAAATGGCTAAAGTCTGACGTATTATGCGCTATTAATGTATTCATCATATTCGTCTGGTGCTGTGAAACCATTGTTCACTAAACTCACTTTGCTACTTGGTTCGAAATAGGTTCTAAATAACCTAAAACTTTACCAGTAGATCTGAGAATATGCAATTACTTTCTTTACGGTTTTGAAGCGCATTGTTGTTCATGGAAAAGCCTTTCAAATGTTATGGCTAAGTAGCACTTGAACAGTACACTATTCAAGTGAATCACTGATTGATTAAGAACGATGGTCAGTCAATCAGTTAGCACGTATTTCGATCACTATAATTTTCTATAAATTGAGGCATAGCGATTGTTAATAAGTCAGATTAGTCATATCATTCCAATTATTTATTGCATTATGTAACTTTATATAATGCCTGCTGTTCTGTTGTCATTTTTTTAAAACATAAACTATCCTTAAAACAAATTAGTTTGTTTCTGCATATGATTATGTATTCTTTAGTAGAAGTTTTTATACCCTTTTAATAAACCCCAAGCGTCACACCTAGAGGTATTAACAGATACTATAAAACTTTTGTAACAAATTGCCTATCTACGAACAGTTCTATACCATAAATTGCAGTTAAATAACAAACTTTCGAAAAAACGAGAGTGGATATGATTAGTTTTTTTGCGCGAACAGACCGTATGCCTTCCACCAGTTATGGTGTGATACTTCTAAGTACGTGGCGTGGAACCACGCAGCAGCAGCACGGCGTCACAGCGGCGATGTCGCAGCTGCTGTTGGACCTAGTTCTGCTTTTAGATTAGCATCGTCAATTTCGTATCTTACGTCAATCACGAATCTAGCCGCAGTTGTATATAAGTTGTTGTGACGATTCGTTTTGGCAACATAGAATTATTGTGTTGCATTGCTTTGTTTCCAACAGGAAAACAGCAATTGGTGAATAGTAGATTGGTTATCGGGATGAACGGACGCAAAAAGGATCGTGGCTGACTAACAACAGCGCAGTAATCTTAGTAGAACGAGCACACAACCCGATTTTGATTGGTTCAATGGTGACATTTGTGCCAAGGCATCGCTCTATTGCCCCTCACAGTGTGTTGTTTCTCGCTATGAAACAGGCTGCGAAATAAGCGGAAGTGTGAAGCTGTGAAAATAACGCTAAAGTGGGAGGCAACAAAAAGTTCTCTCCAATTCTGTCATCCAGACAGTAAACATGACGAAAGCTGTCAAGGATGAAAAGAAAAAGAGCCGTGGATCGGAAACGGTGGTTTTCTGTGTTTGCCGATTAAACCGTGTAGGCAGTAGACAAGGGCTGACTTAAATGCACGATGTAGAAACGTAGAAAAAAAGGTTTTTCTAAATACAGCTAAGTAAGGATGACAAACTTAAAGTCTCTACAGGTATAGGAGAACTGGCAGGTACAAGCGACAGAAGCCAAACTACTCTGTGTCATTGGGATATTATTTTGAGAATAAGCTAAAACTCGGATAACTAACGCTAAGTACATTTTGAAGTTGTTAACTACGAAATGGTATTCTAGCTGTTTTACTTGGACATAAGCACCAGTAAAAGTCCATTGCAACTAGATTTTCTAATAATATTTACCAGCCAAGAGTGACCTAAGTGTTTTTCCAGTTCTGCGCACATATTTGCAGGGTGTCTGTATTGTCACTAAAAAGGCAGCTTTAAAAATTCTCTATTCGCGGGACCGTTTAGTCGTCGGTAATCAAATAGTAGTCATAATTTATGGTAAAAATGTGAATTCCTTGTAAGTTTCCGAGACCCACAAGCATCCTGCTTAAGCAGCTGCTATTCATTAATTATAATAGCGCACCTGATAAAGTAACCATTAAAAATTGCAGCTACTAAAAAAATCCAGAATCCATCATTTTATGCAATATATTTAATGTACGGCTAATGAGAGCCCACTATTTAATGCAACAGTCGTTTCTTTTTAATAAAAATTCATATAGCTTACTCACTAAAAGCTTATAAGGAGCAGCGCAGAGTGGTTTCTACTTTCTTTGAAATAAAAAAAAAGACCACTTGAAGTATTAAAAGATTAAAAAAGTCCTATAGAATCGTAAGGTTTGATATGGAATTCATAATTAATTAGTCCTTAAGGCGCCAGTTTGAATTAGTAGAACACAATTTACGTAATTTTGCCTTCTGTTTTACCAGTAAATTGTGCCGAAATGACCATTAGAGTTGTATAAGTGCTAAACAGAAATGGGCTTTGTCGGCATTGTTTGTTGTTTCGTAGTAAAACGGATTTTCTCTATAATGACAGTGTAAAAAAGTTCGCTGCGCGTTGCTGTGCTGACCGTCTCTTGTCGGGTCTCGTAGCCTTTTAATAGCTCCACATGCGTAGCTCCGGTGCACATCCCGCGCTTCATGGGTTTGAATTATTATAATTAATTCCATATTTAAAAGGCAAAACATACAGAATTAACTATTAATTACACGAAGTTCTTTAAAATAGAAGTACCTATGGTACATTAGTAGACTACAGTAAACTCAATAAAATAAAGGAATATTGGAAACAGCTCATCCTTTGGCTGAAATGCGCTATTTAGTTTTTGCACGTGCAACGTGCATGTAGCTGTGTCTTAAGTCAGTCGGTCTGTAAATACACAATACCTGATATCGAAACTGTGGAAAGATGTTGAGCCTAGTGAGTTTTATAGTTATTAAATACACTGCCGGCTTCTTGGTGATTTAACAAAGCAAAGCCTTAAATTTACGGCATTCAATCTCAAGGATTAAGTTCTGTTCTACAACGGGAACAGTGAGTTCATCTATTGATTTACGTTTTACAAAGTATTATCGTGTACCTCTTTTGGTAGGACATCGCTTAAAACCCCTATGAGCGCTTCATCAACGGGATCGCCACGATAAAGATCTCAAGAAAGGTTCATCAAGGTTATTGTTGCTAAGTCACGGCCACCCAGGGCGACGGTCATTCAGGAGCCTTTCCAAAGCATCACCTTAAGACGCGCCAGTTAGTGTCCTTGACCCCGCGGCAAGTATAGTCAAGATACAACACGCTTGCGTTTTCATCACGTATAATTCTTTATGCAAGATAGTACTGTAATTAAGTACAACATTTGTTAATACGAAGTTCCAGATCCAGCATATAGGACACTTCGACTAGAACTGAGTCGTTTTCCCAAATAAAAATATATAAATCAATGCAATGACAATTTAATAAGTAGTTCATAATTTCAATTAATTATTGGTTTTTGGCAAGAAGGTTTTTAACTTTACGCGTTTAACGGGTTGGCTGAACGGTACAGGCACCACTACTATTAAAACGAGGAAAGCGTTCGAAAAAAACTCGTTTTACGGAAGTAAAAAATGCAGCTTTAAAATACATTAGAAATAATACACATATTTTCATTTTTACGCAGAATATCATCGTACCTTTAAATAATAAAAACAGGTTTTTCTGGAAACCCTTAACTTTTAAATTAGAATCCGGAGCTAAAATTCAATTACATATATCATATAGTTTAATATGAAGAAAAAGCTATAGGGATTAAACCAGATCAGTCTATATTTCAGGCAGCACTTTTAGGTAACTTTAGGTGAAGTTGTAGTGGTCCATAGTGATAAATTAAATAAAATCCCAAAATTTTCTGGTGATAATTAATAATTGAGAGATAATTAACTTTCCGATATATCTGATCACAAGAAAGGTGACCTTTCAAATATCGAGAAGTTTAACAAATTGAAAGATGCTGTCCGACCTTCTGTAAGTAATGAAATTCATCACCTCAATTTCTCAGACGAGCAACACGAAAGCGCTGTCAATATGACAAGAAAAAAGATACAGGAAATCAGAGTTGCAACACATTAAGGATATCGAAAAATGTGCAGTATGAGACCTCTTCTGAGATTTAATAATTTCGTGTCAAGATGTTCCTAAAACATCATATCCTTAGAGCCACCGAAAATCAAAACAGAAACATTACCAATTTTTTTAGCTTGAGTATTTACTGTGCGGCATGAAGATTCAATTTGTCGTAGTTTTAGAGAGAAACCGCAATTAAAATATTATAATAAAGTCCAAACTGAAAGGTTATTATTTTGATGATTATTTTGAAATGGAGAAGCGTAGTGGCCGAGTGAACAGATTAGTTGATATGGGCCGTATTTGACACACTAAGCTTCATTGCCAGCCTCCGATTTCAAATTTCATAATACCTGTTTGAAGTAAGAACTTCAATAGTAGTATGCAGAAACCGAACAGAGATTACATATTCTAACTTGACACTTCGGCAGTGGATCACCGATTGATGCATTTTTTGCGAAGACAATCATCACAGCGCGAAATGCAGCGAATCATTATCATCACATTAAAAAACGATGTATGACAACCGGAGAAAATGCTTGCCTTCGAAAGAAACCACTAGGTAGATAGATTCCAATCAAAAACGGCCATTATTTATTATTTCACTCAAAATCCGTAACTAGCGCGAAAAATCTGGAGCATATAAAAGAGAATTATTATTCTAGACACTGGGCCAGTACGAAATTATATATCAAAAGATTCAGTGAAACTTATGAAGCTTAATCCCATCGGAGGAAAAAATTTTTCTGACCAAAATGAAAAATTACCAAATTTACGAGATTAGCTTACAGAATATCTACCTTATATTCCATCACGACTTGATGTGCCAAACTTTGTCATATCGCAAAATGCACGCTTCCGTCTGTGGGTGAAACATATGGTTTGGAATCGATTTCAGATAAATGCGACTAATCTTGCTCGAAAGCGGTCGAATTTCTGATCGGATCGGACTATCTAGTTCGTGTTGATACAAATAAAGGACGATCGGTTAGTAATATGTACGCTTTGAACACAATATTCGGTTGCTTCTTTAATTGTAAGCAGCATTCAATAAATGATGGCAATAGCGAAACCAAGGGGCTGTGTGCTTTTTATTAATTCAGCCATTGTAAGATGAATCCTTCCATCGGCAATGTCGAACTGCTAAACAAAACTACCAAATATATCGAAAAATAATATACGGATAAAGTTGTGACGCAACTATGAGTTGTCTGAATTTATGGAGACCTCAATGCAACTATTTAAAGATATGATAAGGCGAGACTGTAGAAGATTTGTAATCAGCCTTTGGTTTAGAAATTACGTCAAAGCTTTAGGAGATCATAAAGACTTGGCGCCAGCACGTCTATAACAATAAACGCAAGAATATTACCACAAAAAACCTGACAACATAGCATCGTCTGGTATAAGCTTTTCAAGGGTGAATATCAAATGATTCAGAGAATCCGCAGTTAATCATTTAGGACATATTTGATTACAAGTAAATTGGATTCTCTCCGGGCCTGGTGTAAGAAGAAGATTCTCAATTTTCTTAGGCGCTAGCCTAGAGGCAGAAAATGGTGTCCCCATATTCGTAGCTTATGTGCCAACGTTTCAGCCACAATTTAATTAATTATTGCTAAGGTACGTAAAGCTCCACTGAATGTTTTCCAATCTACAGTATTGCATCTAGTCTTGTACCCACGAACAAAAATAATTGAAACTACTTCTTTTTCGTGTTATCGTTCTGCAATAAAATGGCTTAAAATCTTCGAATCGGTGGAAACCATTCGTTGCAATTAGAGCTAACGAAATTCTAAGTCTAACTAACAAAGCTAATCCAAATTATGTCAACATGTCAGGTGATGCAATCCTCTATGGCCAGCCGATCTGCATATAGGCAGACGGGGTTAAGAGCGTGAATTGCATTAAACATAAAAACCATGCACTGGACTAGCGGTACACTCTCAGCATATCTACGTTTCTTTTTGCGTTAATGGTCTTTTTAATTTTTCGTGTATTGTTCTCCGTTGCTTTTTTTCACCTAATAGAAATGTAGCGGCGCGCGGCTGCATTTCACAGCACGGTGGCGGCATGCCTGGAGCGTCGTCGCCCGCGACGGCGTCAGGCGACGTGACGCCTCCAGGTGGCGGCCAGGGTAGTGGGGGTAGCGGCCTCGTAGGAACAGGTGGAGATGGAGTGCGTGCCGCTGCAGCTGCTTCGGCGGTTGCTACGCCGGTGGGAAAACCCGGATCATTAAAAGATCCCCAAGTGGCGGAACTCTTCGACCGCCAGGATCCAGATAAGGTCTTCATTGATCTACGTGAAATCGGCCATGGCAGCTTTGGTGCAGTCTACTATGTAAGTAGTGTACCCTTCTGTATTTGTTACGCGCTATAGTGTCTTGACTGCCTGCCGCATTCAATGCAGTGACATTGGTGGAAGTAATTCTTTGTTATGATATTAAAGAAAGTGATATCGCTACTTCCGAAGGTTTTTCTCTACGCACCATGGTCTGTGTTAGTATTGGGTACGAGCGAAAGGTGTATAAAAATTATTTTCGTAGTTGTCTATGGAAACATTTATGATAGCCTACGAAAGCATTTTATGTGTTAACTTATTGTTTGGATTAGGGAACGACTAACTAACCACGTTATTCGTTCTATTTTAGGCTCGGAATTCCATCACGAATGAAGTGGTCGCCATTAAGAAAATGACCTTCTCTGGCAAACAGAGTGCAGAGGTATGTTCAAAATTCAGCATAGGAACTAAATGCTTTTTGGTACTGTGTTTTATAGCGACTAATCAGCTAGTTTAGGTGGTATAGCAACCTGCGTATTGAGCCTAAATCTAAATGTATTGTGGAGTAACTGAACTTTACGTTACAGAAGTGGCAAGACATCTTGAAGGAAGTTCGTTTTTTGTGTCAGTTGAAACATGAGAATACGATTGATTATCGAGGCTGCTACCTCAAGGAGCATACGGCATGGCTTGTCATGGAATACTGTCTGGGCTCCGCGTCCGACATCATTGAGGTAACAAGATCTAACTTTATTTTTTAGGTTCATATTTTACTACAACAGGGGATATGCTTTGGGTTAATATTTCAGCGGGAAACATTTCTGAATTAACTTTTCGAGAAAATGGTTTTTCTGACTCGCGATTTTTTTTTTGATTTAAGAAATTTACCTATCACATTTGATTTTCCCAACTGTAGAGTTTACCGGGATTATGATAACAAATACAGCTATCTTGAAGAGTAACCACGCATGTCTTTCGGCGATATACTGTATTTGCCCCCTAAACAGGTGCACAAAAAGCCCCTGAAAGAAGAAGAGATTGCAGCCATTTGTCAAGATGCCCTTCAGGGGTTAGACTATTTGCATTCTGCGGGGCGCATTCACCGAGATGTAAAGGCAGGCAACATCCTCCTTACTGAAGCGGGTCGAGTAAAACTAGCCGATTTCGGATCGGCGTCGATGGCGTGTCCAGCCAATTCGTTTGTCGGAACGCCGTACTGGATGGCTCCGGAAGTTATCCTTGGTTAGTGGCAGTAGTAATTCTTACATATCGAATGTGGTTATACCACTGACTTCGAATTCTCCGATAATTCCTATTTAGTGAAGTCCTTTGTGTTTACTTAGAGCATCCGGGATCTTTATTGGATGATTAGTTAACAGATGTGATTTTTTGCCATGAGAACTTGTGTATGTTAATAAAATTCACCCTCGGAGGCACAAAGAGGGGCACAAACATTAAGGATGCGATATGCTTTCCGAAATGAATATAAGAGGCCTTCCTAAGCTTTTTCTGTAACATTGTGCTATAGACATTACGAGACGAGACAGATCGGCGAATATAAATTGAACTCCTTGTCCTATCGGGCTCGGATCCTCATTCAATTTGATCCTTATTTTATTTATTGCTTTATTTCAGCTATGGACGAAGGACAATATGATGGTAAGGTTGATGTATGGAGTTTAGGCATCACGTGTATCGAGTTGGCGGAACGGAAACCACCCTATTTCAATATGAACGCCATGTCAGCGTTGTACCACATAGCTCAGAATGATAGTCCTCAACTTTCGACGGCTATAGAATGGTCGCCCGAATTTCGCGAATACGTCGCCGAATGTCTCCGGAAGGAACCTCAACAACGGCCAACAACTGCCACTCTTCTTAAGGTCCATATTCAGTTTCTCGAAATACGTAGATTGTGTGACAAGTTTTTCAGTAACATAGTTATATATATATATATATATATATATATATATATATATGCACAATGTATTAATGAGTAGGCACATGTGACGTCTATTAATAAACACCTCCGTTTCGGAAGGAAACGGTGACTTTCTACGACACGTTAGGTCACCTCCTCATTAACCACAACTATTTGCTTCGTTCTGAATTGGCTTATTTCAGCATCCGTTTGTAACACGAACAAGGCCAGCTCGAGTGTTAGTCGAATTAATACTTCGAACAAAAGCGGCGGTTCGAGAATTAGATAACATCAACTATAGGAAAATGAAAAAGATCCTCATGGTTGACGGAACCGGAGGCGAAAGCAATGGAGACAATGGTAACGTTGCTGGAGGTAACGAACCCTGCCAGTCCGGCCTGACGCATGATGAGGATAGCGCTGTAAGCGTAAGTAAATCTTTTGTATTTTATAATTAAACCCTTGAATATTACTGTTAAACCCTCAATTTCACTGTGAAATTGCATTTGACTATTTGGCAGTGTAGTTAGTATCCGTTTTTTTGCTCCCAGTTCGCTAAATTATGTCGAATTATATCCAACTCGATAAACTGAATGGATTGGGTGGCGTTAAAACCGCATTCTCTCGGCCAGCATGACAGCGGCGTGTAGTTAGGCCCACTGACTAAACTCGCTGAAGTTCTAAAAAGGAAAATAAAAATCAAGACGGAGTTAACGTATGACTTAATAGATAGAATAAACAACACAGCAAATATACATGTAGTTAGCCACAAATTATCGTGTGCTTTCACAGGAAGATGGCGACGCATCGAAGAGCAACAGCTTGACATCGACCCAAAGCAGCAACGTATCAGCGGGCTCCTGTGTTGGCCAGAGTGGTCATCGTCAAAGCGCGAGCAACTCGTCGTCGGCTAGCGTAGGCAGCGTCGCCGAAACCGCTCCTAGCCACAGTCCGCTCAGCTGTCGACGAGACTCGAAAGGCTCACTCGTTGGTACGGTGAATAGACAAGACAACTTCGCCACGATTCGGACGACGTCTATCGTCACGCGACAGATTAAAGAACATCAAGAACAGGAGAGTGAGCTACAAATGCGTGGATATAAACGGATGCAGGATCAGCATCATAAAGCCCTAGTCGCCCTTGAAGCCAAGTGCCTTCAGGAGATGGACGAGCACAAGGTTCGCCTCGACAAAGAGTACGAAACTTTACTGTTGACGTTTGCTAAGGAGCTGGAAAAGCTGCAGCTGAAACAGCAACAGGAACTCGAAAAGAAACTTAAGAGCAATGTGGCCAATGAGAAGCGTCTAATTAAGGCTATTCAAGCAAAGCAGGACGAGGAGACGAAAAAGTTTCAACAACTGCAAAAGTCAGCCTACAAAAGTGAGAAGGAACGCTACAAACAGCGATACGACGGCGAGGAGCTCAAGGTCCATAAAGCGGGTTTGCATGAAAGTCAGAATCAGGAACTCACACGGCTAACTATCACTCAAGCGGGCGCACTGAAACGGGAAGTCAGGTAATTATAATAGTTATTATTATTTAATTATAAATTATATAATAATTATTATAATGTTATACTACAATTTCGAATATGCAAGAATCGTAAATGCATGTGACACTGTAATACTATAAAACGGATGGACAAATGTAAATAATTCTAAGGTTGCCTAGAAAAGATTACCTTTATATCATATGTTCAGGGTTAAACGTTTCGCGGGCTTAAACGGTTTGAACTTTTATGACCATGGTTGAACATTGCTGCAGACAGAATTAACTTCTTCCAGCACAAAATGAGCCGTATGTCTATCTACGGCCGCCTTTGAGTTTAGACCAGCTCACTAAAGTTCTGCAAGTTTAGTAGGCATTGTAACTACAGCAACGTCACAAGAAGCCATTTGTATCGTTTGTTTCTCTCTGCGTTTCCGCCTCGGTGTCTAGATGTTACCGACGAAGGCGGCTGGTGTTGGCGCACTTTCTCGAGCAGGAGCAGCTTCGCGCCGAGCTGGAACGGCGAGAAAGTCAATTAGAGCAGGCTCACTCGATTTTGCTTCGTCACCACGACGCGACTCAGCGTCTCGAGCTAGCGCAGCAGAGGGCCGTTCACCAGTTGCGGAGCGACCACCTCCGGAGACAGCATGAAACCGAGATGAGTTTACAAAAACAGTACAGTACAAGACGAGAACACGAACTGCACAAGAAACACGCTGCCGAGGTCAAACAACAACCCAAGAGTCTGCGCCAAAATGAGCTGCAGATCCGGAAACAGTTCCGCGAAGCATGCAAGGTTCAAACACGTCAGTACAAGGCTTGGAAGAGTCAGTTAATGGCGAGTACGCCACGCGAGCGACACAAAGAGCTCGTTAAGCGGCTTAAGGACGAGCAAGTTCGCAAGCTGGCCCTTTTGGGCGAGCAATACGAACAGAGCATCTCGGAGATGCTGCAAAAACAGTCAATTCGTCTAGATGAATCGCAGTCGGCCGAACTGCACCAGCTTCAGCAGGATCTTCAAATGGAGCAGGAGCTATTGCTAGCGTTCCAGTCGAAAAAAAAAATTATGGCAGAGAGTCAACGCAACAAGGAGCGCCAAGAGCTTGAAGATAGGATACATAACCGTCTGCGAACCATTCAGGCCAAGGTATGAGGGAAAAAGTCTATTGGAGTTAATCATTTTTAGGTAAATGACTAAAGGCTATTAGGCTGATGTCAAGCTCCGATAGGACGTCGTCTGTGTCGTACAGTCAATGCATCACATATGTGTGGTCACAGCAGTAGCAAGACAACTTCCTAGATAGTTTAGTGGACTAAAAGTGATTGTTGATCACGTAAGTACTCAGATAACACGGCCAAGTCTAAGAAATGTGTATAATGTTGAAATGAATTCAGTCCATTAATACGGGTCCGCTTCCCTTCATATTTAAAATAGATGAACATAGAAAAATGCGATGATCTATGATTACTCGCCTTTACAAAACATTTTGTTTTTCTCTTTTGTTGCTTCTTGGTGCTCGCCTTGTTTGCCGAACCTGACTATTCAGATGGATAACGAACGAAGACAGTTTGCGTCGGAACGGCTGTCCCGCCAACAGTTACTTGCCAAGCGGCAGATGGCGGATTTGGAAAAGTTCGATCTTGAGAGCAATCAGATGGGTTTTTCGCTAGCCGAGATTTTGGCAGCCGAAGAATCCGGCGGTTTGGTCGGCGCACAATCGCTCTCAGGCAGCCTACTCAGCTTGGCCCACTCGAATTCCACCACGTCATTTGGTCAGGGCCCCGATACGCCTCAACCGCCTGGCAACAATCATAACCACTCGACGCCGCTTTAACAATATATATATATATATATAATCTCGAGACTGAGAGAAAGAGACAGAATGAAGCTAAAACGTAATTATAATAGGCGATGTCTAATGGAAGAAGATGACAAAACTAGCGCAGGCGTTCATTTGAGCAACTAGAAGACGGTAAATGAGCGGGCAACAGAAAGAAACAAACCAAGAACAGACTATAACGCTTGCGATCGATTATCATTCAAGTTGCACCAACTGGAATCTCTTTCTCAGTCGTATACTCAACTAGCGTGGTGCTATTTCACCGGCGCTTCACCGATGTCAACAACAACGACCCAACAGAAAGCTCTCTGGATTCATCGGAATTAACAACATCGACACAGTGTGATACTGCTGGAACGACTGCTCCCTCATCTGACGACGATCCGACCATAACTGCATCATGCAACGCACAACGATAACCAATTAACAAAGAGCAAGAATAGCGGCGACACGTTTAACAGCAAAAAAGCAGCGGCAAATGCGCTGTAACCGATAAGAGTCCGGTTAATTGGATTATGATTTTTTCATTCTGATTCATCATCGATTACCTTTAGAAAAAAAAATGGATTATCTTTGTTCAAAGCAGCCACCAGCGAGAGAGAAAGGGGAAGAGACAAGGGTAATAAGGCTATTTTAATATTAACATTGTGGCTTACGCGGTGTACTTGTTTTCTTCGCATATGTGCAATGCTTGGCGATTTTGTTGCGACACTGTTGTTCAGTTTGATCTTCGATCCAGTGTTTTGTTTACGGACGACTTTTAGATTAAAACACAGCTACCTCCATTGTTTACTTCCACCATTGGGCATGCTATCAGTAAGACAACGCACAGCTAGAAGTTAAAAACTATGGCGCTTGACACCGTTAATAATGCATTAGAACTGCTTGGGATACCCGCTTCGAATTGAAATCTTGGCAACACAATCCATCTCTCTCAGGGAGTATCATTTTTTGTCAAGAGTTAACCCGTAATTGACACGCATTTGATCACGATTGACGACGCATCGCTGCTTGGGATGTGCATTTTGCATCTTAAGCTACTAGAATTTAAGACGGTAAGCTTTTTCTCTTATTAATCGGCTTGACAAGATCTTCAGGGGGCCCGATAGGAATAACTAGCCACACAGACTCGTACACTTGCCCCGGCTTAGACTGGCTGCAATTTCTGCCTAGCTTGAAGTATCGGTGTCAAAAGACAGTAAGGCTTTAATCAATGTGATTTCTAGCGATCTGAAAGCGATCGAAGTTAACAATCGGTACTTCTAAAAGAAAAAATGCACAGTTTACTGTGGTGCGTCGTGCGGATGTGTTGTAATACCCACGATAATGTACAATTTAGTCTAGGTCCGTGCTGGTGAAATAGTAGGAACAATAACGCAAAGCAAACGGAATACCTATAATGTTGTAAATTGGCAGTAAGAAACAGAAGAACAAAGAATCAGCTACACAAGTGCAAGAGTGCTGAAAGTTTCGAGTAAGTCAGCGTACCTTTTCCGTTAATTATTCTTCTAGCAAAAGATGATTAGAGGGCCGTGTGACAACCGATGCCGTGATCCCCAGACGAGCATAGCTCGCCTATGGTATCTGCCGTAACCGCTGATGATGGTTGTAGCGAAACGTGTTCACATGTCCGTACAGGTGAGCGTCATGAATGATCGTGAGTGACGCATTTTTATGAACGTTTTTGTGTGGTAGCGTCTTCTCACAACTGGAGGCTTGATGATAAGATCAAGCCACAACTTTGCGTGGTGACAGGAGCAGCGGCGTAGGTTTGTGCGTACAAATTCGTACAATACAAGACATTCGATTCCATCTCAAACAAAGAACTCTTCGTATCAGGTATTTTACATAAGAAACAGAGAGGTAGGGAGAAACGTTTGTTGGAAAGGGCATAGTAAATTTGTCATCTATGAGTTCTAGGTTTACACTAGCGTACGGTGTGCAACGGAAAAACGCGCTGGTTGTTACCAAAAAGCTCTGCTGTACAATACCTCTGCCTTTTGAACACACAAGAATAAAATGAAAGCGTTGCTGTACAAAAGTTTTTAGATACACAACAATAATACTGTATTCATACGACAACGGACAGAGTACAAACAAGGCACGGCAGTACGGTTGCGATGCGTCGTTGGCATCCATCCTGTCGCCGTCATGTATTTAATAATAGTAACAAAATAAGGATCAACGGTAAGAGGATTAAGCGTCTTGGGGTATTTACATAACAGGAAGACATTAGCTCGACTTATTAGCCTGGTTCCATGTCAAGGTGCACATAACTCCCGGGGCGGCAGGACGTGTACGTGCCATAGCTAACGTTTACTGGGCATCACAAGTAAAAACGTTATAATGTAAAAATAGGCGAAATCAAATATGGGTCACATGTTCGTAACAGAATCATAAATGCAGCCTCATGCTTATGTCACTTTGGTGTGCATAATTTATCCTGTTTAAAATTTATCCAAAAGAACGGATCATGAGGGACAATTGTTTTAGCTTCGTGCATACTACGGAAAATAGAAGCACAGTCACAATAATGTCTAACTCATTATTAAGCCTTAGTACAAACGAACTCCAACTCGCTTGCTGTTTTAGAGATAATAGAAGTTTTTGTTTACTCAAAACATGATAAGGCATAATGCGCCGATATTCTCTAAATTTAGGCGAAGCAATGACTGTGCATTAAATGTTAATGGCTGTAGAATTATTAAATAACTATGAAAATTTGATTTTTGCTAGCAATCAATAGTTCCGGAATTTTAGAACTTTAAATGTAGTTCTACAGGGCCTAAATCGATGGTGCTTGCCTTACCGTTAGCTTTGCTTCGATGCCTCAGCTGGGCAGCCAACAATCTAGAAATAACGATAAATACATATTTTTGAAATACGCAGCGACGCAGAAGTACTTGCGAGAAGCGATCGTAATAATAACAATAATATAGCCACTTATAATGCTAATTAACTGATGTATAATTAGATTGATTGTCATTCAGTTCGTTCCGTTGTGTAAGCGAATTTTACTTTGAAGTAAAGCTGGTAGCTTATAGTCTTCATAAAAAATCTCTGAGATCATAAACTATAAACTGGGGCACCTTATTAAAAATGAAGAAAACTTGTTTCGAAAAGTTACTTTCGTGTAGCTCTTGCTGCTCACAATATATCGTTCCTTCAACAGCCTGGAATACGTTATTTGAACTGCTGCGCTGGAGTGCATGATGGTTATGCACGATAATGATGATAATAGCAATGTTTCTCCATACAAGTGCTTGAAGAATGCATGTCAAATCTGGATGAGATACCCCGGGGTTTAACGAAAGAGCAGAGGTCGGTTAAATGGGTAGTCGGGAAATCGATCAAGCAGTCGCCTGCGTCATGTTGCATGAAACTGAAGTGATATGATGATTCTATAATAAGGCGTGTAGTTGACAGTGTGCCGCAACGGTGTTTATGGACGATCAGGGAGACAAACAGGAAATCTTTAATAACAAGCCGAAATATAAGAACAAAGATGAGCCTTTGGATATAGATAGGATAGGCTGGAAGAATGTCTGTACATATGATTGTAATATATATATATATATATATACATATATCCGGTACGATTAGCGAGACAACATAAAAAAACGGGGGAGGGAGAGAGAGAGAGAGAGAAAATAGAAAAGTCGATATGGCACACAAAATAGGAAAGAGCCTGCTCGCACGAAAGGAAATAGTATCATGATGCTAGTACTTTTTAGAAAACCGAAAAAATCAGTTGACGAAAGCACCAAAAGCAATCTACAGGTGATAGCTTCACATTGACGATAACAACAAAAATATAGAAGAGGAAGTGTCTGTGTTTTAATAATACTAGCTAAAAATAAACTACTGGATACGTAGATAAGGGAGAGGAGAGAAAAACAGTGATGACCGAGATAAAGACACAGTACTGCGCGCATATAATAAATATATGATTGAATAAATGACGATAACAGCGTCAACGGGATCCTCGAGGACGGGCTTGTAGGGGGTACTGCGGTATGAGACAGAAAAAGAGGTACATATATATATATATATATATATGTAGGTTCGAAGCGCAATGAGGGACTGAAGATAAAAGACAGGGAAATATGAACGACGACGATAGACCTAAGATTCTCATGAGTCAAAAAAGAATCTGTGTCAAAAAAAGGTTAAGGATGTTTCATTTTATTCACTTGAATAGAAAAGCAAGAGCACTGCAGGACGACATTGTATGGTGTGTCTAGTGATTGCCGAAAAACGGGTGGATACTAAGTGGCAACACCAGTAACAATAATTGTGTAGTGGAGATCAAGATTCTTGTAATTCTTAATATTATTATTATTATTGCAATTATACTTCTTTTAATTATTATTATTATTATTATTATTATTATTATTATGTGAAGAAACGACAAGACGATTAAGTATAGAAGGGGTAAAGAAGGATAGATGGGATAACACGACGACATACAAACATGGACCGAGGCTTTCAAAAGAAGTGTGTCTGATGCGCAACAACAAAGAGCCCGTCGGTTATCAACAAAAACACAAACTCAATGCATCGTATGCAAAGCAACAAAAAACATAAAGCTATTCAGAACAAAAAAAAAAAAACTACTGATGTCTTACTTTGCTTTCTTTTTACTCTAGCTTTGTTGTTGAGCTTCATTAAAAGGGATCTATTCGTTGTCCGACAAAGCAACGCTTATAAAATTATCTAGGTAAGTTAATCAACAACAAGCTATTTATTTTCATAGGTTTTGCTCTTGCCTTTTAAAGGCTTCCGTATGATAAGGACAACAGCATGAGGTTAGGAGCTGCGTGAAAACGAAATCTTTAAAGTTGATAGCATTGCATGTCATCTGTGAGCCGGCCTAGATTACGTCGTCTTACTTTTATCAGCTAATAATTTGATAGACTCGATGAGGTAGCAACGTATCGATAGTTTGTAATTTGAAAATGGCACATATCTAGGTCTAACGTTGATTTTCTTCATGGCTGTCATAGGGTTTTGCAGTAGCTGTGAAAAGTATATCGTACAATGTATTTAAACAAAAGAAAAACAATTTACAGCGATCAATGAGACGCTTCGTAATAGATGGCTTTGCTGCTTTTTGAAATATTAAAAAGAAAAGTACATTTACATCTGATAATGTCTTAATATAGCACTTTTGAGTTGTTTTCAAGCATTCGTAATGATTTATGCGGTCCAGGTACTTTAGATAACTTTAAAATTTCATCTTATGTAAGCTCACTACGTCAATAACCTTTAACGTTTTCATGTCTTGTGATAGAGCGACAGATGCAACATCACCAAGAAAACAAGACCTGTATTTTACGCTAGATTTCCAAACCCTTCAAAATCTGTTAGAAATAATTATATTCATTTTCATCTGTCTTGCCTTCGAAAGACCCTCTGGGAATGCAACGATGGCTCACCTCGGCCCTTCCCACTTCTTTCAACTAGATATAGAGCAGTGACCTTCCGCAGACGTGGTAAAATTTTCCGTGAAACGTCTCGTGACTATATACCCATACGAGTAGCAGTTTTTTTTTACAAATTTAGTTTTGTAAATGAACACTAGATGCTAAATAGGTGTGCCGTTTTATGCAAAAACTTTCGTAGAGGACAGACGCGGTCAGCCATTTCGCAGGTATATCGTATTCTTACGATAAGATCCTCAAAGCCGTTTGCGCGTTTGCAGCAGGTCTAGTTTTGTGATGAAGCAATGGATCCTCGGGGTGCTTG
Source organism: Varroa jacobsoni (assembly GCF_002532875.2). Lineage (NCBI taxonomy): Eukaryota > Metazoa > Arthropoda > Arachnida > Mesostigmata > Varroidae > Varroa > Varroa jacobsoni. The sequence continues at coordinate 22,405 of NW_019213308.1, read as the reverse complement.
AGAATAACTTAGTCGACTAACACTATAAACGTCGTTCGCCTCTTATCATGGGTTTGCTTAAAATAGTCGCACCGTGTTATTAAGAATGAATTTTTTGATAGCTATCATTTGAACTGTAAAGGGATGTCCCAAGTTAATTTTTATTCACGGATATTTTGTCTGTTGATTTGCTTTTTTACGTTTCGTTGGTAACTAAATTTGTACATGAAATCGCCAGTTTATATAAAAAAAAATACATGTATGTATAATCGTGCAAAAAGAAATAATTTTTATTATGAAGAAGGATACGGATACACTGGCTACTCGACAGCTCGCACATCCTTATCACAAAATGTAAGTACAAATCGTAATATGAAGAAATATCTTTTGTTACTTGTTTGACTCGAGCTGAATCGGACGGCAGCTCAATTTATTTTAAACTTATGTTTACATTTTATATCTTCTCCTATTAAGCTACTAAAACAAAATGATCTGCTGAGGTACACTTTACTTTATCACTTATTACTGTCATGGAATTATCTGCTAGACTAGTGCTATATAGTAATCTTCACCAACGTAAATGGGTTCTAACGATTTTCGTAAACACGATCATACTACAAGACTCATACGTATTTTTTAATTGAGTCTACTCTTGCCGAATGGCCTTCTAAGAAACGGATCTTATTTATGTTGGCCCAATCGACCACCTTTCATGCAACCCTTTTTCTACTTTTAAAGAACATGAGAGCCATAGCTCTCTTGTGTTTCGCATTTGTTTTGCTGCTCTTCGTAATCTTTAGCTTTTTCGATTTTCGGGCTTGCCAGTGAGTCGTCCATGCCCAGAGGTCTCTTCTCTTTAGGTTAGATCAAGAGACAGTGTTGTATTGTTCCCACGGGTATGCCATTTATTGTGGCCCATTTTGATACTGTCATAGTAAACGTTAGGCTCTGTGGTTGCCGTGGTCCCAATCATATTGTCGGCCGTGCAACGGATGGGCAGCATCTAGCTACAAGAATACTTCCTTCTTTTCAGTTCGTAGCAGCAGTGGGTCCAGCGATGGTTGGGGCGGCATCGATCCCGTCCGATGATTGCGGCCGTAATCTGCCGCCTGACTCAGCCTTGTCCAATCTAGCCTGGACTAGCGTCGAAATATGCGGTGCGTTTATGCCGTTGTTGCTTGGTTTGCAATAGCTCTCTGGTCTCCTTAAATTTGTTTCCCCTTCCCGAACCCTATCTCCGCGATTGCGGATCTGCGCCCAGTATCCCCTGGATTCTCAGAAACGTGCGCTTATGTTGCGCGGGGCAGTAGCGGCACGCAAAACAGACAGACATTGCAAGCAAGCCCCCTCTCCTAGAGAGCAATGCGTGCCAGGCGAGCACCGAAGGGGCTCGACGGGAAGAAACGGGACGCGTGAGCACGGCGTTCAGGAAGTGTGAGTGAATGGACCGGGGCTTCTGAGGCTCGATTCGTCTAGGCTAGTCTTTCTGTGCCGGTAATCGGTCGACGGGATAGTTGCTAGAGAGTAGGCGAAAGTAGCGCCCTCTGCCAGCCGCTGTGTCGTTCTTCACGTCCCATCACCATTGCCATCACCAACACCGCCATCGCATCGCCCTCCGCTCCATCCATATCCACCACCGTTAGCCTGCCCCGCATCATTCTCCGGAAGTTCTGGGGCTGTGAGATTCCACTGTGCATGCGTCTATCACGGATATTTGTCGGTTTGAGCCTCCATGCCACCTTCTTGCCGCGTACTGCCTCTGCTCTAGTGTGGCTGTATGTGGATGTTTCAATTATATGTGTATAAAAGCACGCGCGCCTGTTTGCCACCCACACCCTCGCCCCTTAGTCCCGCACCCCTATAACTCCTTTCCCCTTGCTATGCCCGTTGTCCCTTTGTGCCAAAACGATTTCTTTCTTCTCAGGGAGGTTCTCTTGCCATGGATCCCACTTTGCTGCCGCCGCCGCAGGCGCCATCTTGCTTCTCTGTCCGCGAGTGAGTGCACTGAGTGCAACGAGAGCCCGGTCGAGTTAGCGGCTCCGATGTACTCCCCCACTGGCTGCAGCCGCCCTCTACTGGTACCTCCCTGGCACTGCTCGTCTGCCACCACTGTGCGCGAAAGTGTACAGGCAAGCCCCAGTACGAGAAAACGCACAGCCACCGTCAACTGAACGACGGCGAAGACGACGAAGACCGAAAAAGTAGAAAAGGATAATATTCCAGCCAGCGGTCGTGGAAACGTGAGTTTGTGTGTGGGCACCCTAGGAACTGTTGTCCTACTGCTGCGTGGTGTGGCGCTTCTGAGGGTTGAGGTGAGCTTTTCGATGCTTCGTCTGAACGACGTCAATACAAACCGCGTTGATGCTGTTATCACTACTATTGCTGCCGCTGCAAGAAAAAGAAAACGGAATGAGAGAGAACGAAAGCCGTAGCAACGGGTAGAGTGGCATCGAGTAAGAGTGCTATATCACTCAAAAGTGTGTCCGATCGACTTGATCTAAACGTGTGAGGAACAACCGAGTGCGTGAGAGAGAGAGAGAGGGAGGGAGACAGAGGGCGAGTGAGAGAGAGAGAGATAGAGAGAGAGAGAGAGAGACAGGAAACAGCCCGAATTGCCCCAAGTTATACGTAGTTCGTCTGAGGACGAGGTAGCGCCTGCGGTGTTACTTGTCCTAGTGGTGATGCTAACGGCGATGGTGGCACAGCTTATCGACGGCGAAACGTATTTGAACTACGTTCGAGAGGCTACCCAGTACACATAGTCTATCGTAAAATACATAGTGGATTTAGATTGTGTATGAGAGTGCCGCCATTCTTTCGTAGGACGACATTGATTCTAAAGAAGGACAGTGATGAAACAGTGGGATGTCTAGCGCACGGTTTGGCCAGCAGTAGCGGCATTTTCGGTTGTCGAGAACGGCGAATTTTTTTCGTTACTGACATGATCTGTGCCGCTTTTTAGATAGATGTGAGTGTGTGTTGAGTTGCATATCCATGAAACAACATTGGTTGTGCGCTATTGATGTTATTGGTCAAAGGAAACGTACAGGTTTACTTAGCAGTTCGCCTTCATCTATGACATGGGGTACAAGAACTCGACGAGCTCATTGGCCTGTCGAGTCCATCGGTTTTAGTTCCATCCATGGAGTTTTAAGTTGGTCAAGCTGGTTTATTCGTCAGCTTGACGCATATTATCCTTCCCGGGTCGAAGAAACGGAAAAAAAACAGCGACGCGGTGTGCGTCTTGCGCTCAGTAACGGGCGTACCTGATCGTCTTTTGAGGCACACGTATGATTTGTGCACAACAACTGTGAGGTGGCGCGAATCGTTGTCATTCAAGTGATTCAGCAATAGTCCAGATTGCAGGCGGCGGCGGCAGTGGTAGTGAGAAACCAATGACGGAATAGGCCGAGTATCGTTGCAGAGTCTGTATTTGTGTGTGTGTAAGTAGACGGTATTATGTGTCGCTGCAGGTTAAAGTGCTGAGATTTCGTAATAAAACATATAATATGCTAAGGGCAATCTCAGGCCCATAGTGATTGCTATCTCGCGTCAAACATTTATTGAAGCAGTGCGGTCGCTGATCTCGATAATTTCGGCTAGCTTCTGTCAGCTGCGTAACTCCGCACGCGTCCTTGTGAATGTCGAGAACTGCTGTAATGCATGGTCGCTGCCGATGCTCGTGCACATAAGTTGTTAAAAGTTTGCATTTTGTTCATCTTGCTTGGTTGGGTCTTTTTGCAGATTAAGTAAGGTGTTTTGTACAGCGTACACTTACTGGAAGTTGTCTTTCTTGGGGCGAAGGGTGGTGTGTCACACAATCTCTATTACCAAGTGTCAAGACATATTATTATTGCACCAAAATGGGATTACACTCTAATCACCCGGGCTTCATGCCAATGGAGTCTATATAGCCCTGGTTACAACACGTCGGTGGGATCTGTTCGCTTTGTCTTTGCCGGCTTGGTCGCTTTCTGTAAGTAATGGCCGCCCTTCCTTTTACCCCGGAAACCGCAACGCCCGGGGTAGACAAAACCTAAGAACACATTTGTGTGCCCATCTGCGCTTACTCCGCACGCGAGCGGATGTCACTGAACTTCGAGTGGTTTCAGGCACCTGTGCCAGAATATTTTTTTAGTTGTATGTTAAACAATGTGAATTTCAATACAGCTCTAATTGTTAAGTGGTATTATATTTGGTGTAAATACGTACGCTGAGACTGAAACAAGAAATTAATTTCTGCCCTCGGGCTTCGCTCAATTTATAGCTTACAGTTTAGCTTTGTTGCTCCGGCAATTTATTCTACATCTCGAAGGAACTCACTATTCTGAAATGCTGAGCTGCATTGCTGGCGGCTACTTTTAAACAACAATATCTTGTCATGTTAGCTGTTATACGCTCGTACTTTTTTCGAGTCAGACATAGTGTTAGATGTAGTTGGTACATGAAAACCAATTCAGAAGACCCAAACTGGTACTTAGAAATCAATTCAAACAACTGTTATTATTGGAAGAGTTGCGGGTGCTGTCTTCTAAACATATATATATCCAGAAGAAAGTGAGGTTAGATATGGCATTCTCTTAAAATGAAAAATTTCCCTATTCAACTTCTATGTTTCTCAACGAAAATGCCTGTCTTTTCGGAAGGCCGAGAAACAAGATTTGGAATCCGGAATCAAGCCGAATAATGGAAGACACCCTGTGGATTGGAAAAAGTATTTTAAACCAAGAGTACCTTTGAGGCCGATGTTATGCTTGACGAAGTATGTAGAAAAGCGTAAGTTCATTTTGAAAAATAAAAAAGAGTGTTTAAAGGTAAACCTAGCCCGAACAAATAATTAAGCTCAGTCAGGGAGTGCCTCTAATTTTCGATACCATTTCGGCAGTGTATCAAATGTTTGACATGCCGGTTCGGTAACAGTTCGCTGGTCCATAATGATCTGAACTAAAATAACCAACGAATATACAAAAAAAAGAATGTCCCATTGTCATGGTGAAATCGGATAGATGATTTATGTATTTACTTCAAGCATTTACTTACTGTAATGCATAGTAATATATCAGCCATTTTCTTAAATAGACTAGATACAATTTGATGCAGGAAAAAATGCGGCGAAAGTGCATGCCGTGTTTCGACGACGCTTGTCCCATGTACAAAACAAAATACTCAGTCCCCTATTTTTTGCAAATCTGTTTGTTTGATTCAAATTGTGCGCCAAATCGTAACAACAACTAGCAAGTTAGAGAAACCTGCTGGTGCGCTACTAACCCGGCCCCTTGTAAAACAACGCCGCCCTATATCGCTTTTCTGTAGCGAACATTTTCAGTGTACGCTCTGTCTTCTTACGTCGGTATTTGTTCCTTTCCCACCTTAAATCTCATATTAGGTTACTTCGCTATCAGACGTTGTCATAAGATTTCACGCGTTCTCTTGTCTGAACTATGAGATGGTCAGTTCGGTTGCTTTGTGGCAAAGTTCGGTAAGGCTTCTGATGTTGGTGCAGTGACAACGTGTCAGTTGTCCCTATTTAAGTCGCAAAAAGCAACGTTGTCAAGTCAACAAAAAGCTTGTATTGGCTTTGTTCAATTTTAGGGGATAGCCATATATGTGTTTGCCGGACCGGCTTTCAGGGAAGCGAATCGAACACTGGTCATCAACCGTTGTGATAACATCTATTGTTGACTAGATAGCATCTAATTAACGTGTCCATCTGCGGAGCAGTCTCATATTTTCCACGATTACGCATCGTTTCCCCGTGCGAAAAGCTAGAAACTAGAAAACTATCCAAACCTATCGATTCAGCTACGCCAAACTGTTACACGTTACAGAAAAGCATAAGATTTCAGAAAAGGCAAACGAGGAAACCATTTGTGATCGCACGTAGCTTACCCTTGTTGTTTATGAACAAATGTACCTCTTTACTGTGTTTCGCCAGGAGCGATAATAGTACCCCATCAGGCACTTTCGAAACGTGATAAAATGTTTCGCGGAAAACGGTAGAAACAACAATTAATCATCATAATTGACTACTCCTGGGAGAAAGAAATACACTATTTGTGCATGGTCGTAGGAAATATGTTGGGAACGAGAATAGTAAAAACAGCTATGAGCGACCGCCGACGAGAAACGGTTTGGCCCGCATTACTTCGTATTAATACAAAAGGCGTTCTCACAAATATAAATCAAGAACGATTTAATCCTCAGCGTAAAACAAGCCAAGCGCGTCTTGACATGATTTGCTTCAACCGGACCTGATGATTTCGCGGGCAAATCAAAGCGTCACACTTTCTCCATGGAGGCTAACGGAAGGGATATGACAGTAGCTATATTAAGCTTGAGGCAGGCGTCAATTAAAGGTCGTTCCACTGGTTGAGCAGTCAAGATTTGCGAATTTGTAATAGTTGTTTAGTTAGAGTACATAGATGTGTATTAGAAGAAATTTTGCAAAATCTTCCTTCTTTGATTTGCTTATAAAAATTATTCGTTTACAAAACCTAATGAAGTGTATGTCTGCAAACAGAGGATGAACGACATGTTTTGAGTACTCTTTTGTACCGGAACCTGTAATAGAAGATCGTCTCGATGCATACCATTGTGGCCACGGTAAATGGCCTTCTCGCCAGATATGAGTTTGATGGCTTACGTCAGATCTGTTACGGTTATGGAGTTTTAATGTGCGGAGACAAAACACGACAGAGTAAATTAACATCAGACTAACCGCTCTAAACAAGTATAGGTCGTGGCCAGAAAATCCAGTAGAAATTCCATTTTGGCGATGTTAATGGCTGCTCCATACGGTTTCGGTTGCTGGAAATTAGTTAGTTTAATAACCTAATAGGAAGGTGGGCCAGTTAGTTCCTAAGGAAGAAAACCTAATGGCTGCCTAATCTATCTCTATTGGGCACGAATAAAGGCTGCCATCAACCTGTTTGAATGCTAAAAGTGCAACAGCTCGCTCCCGTTCGCAGGCCAGCAAGCGGTTAACAAATTTATGTTGTGGGCAATACAAAGGATCCTTTATAGAAAGGCACACGGAAACAGACTACGATATGACTATCTACGCAGCGTTACGCCGTTGGCCAGTTGTCACCGTTGCACACTTTCTATGACGCAGATCTGAATGGTAGTGTGTCTTTACCGCAATATTATTGTACACATAATTCATCGGCATAAAACGGGCATATTGTTCACCTTGGCGTTAAATTATCGTAGAATTAAGTACCGTAAAAGATTCGCATTTTCGCCGTAGCTGCAGTTGTTGTTATCTAGGCCTTTTCTATCACGTATCGTGTGGAAGAGGTACAATTAGAACAATAGATTAACTGCTATATCACTCAGTGGGTGTTGTCGCCACCGCCGAATTCATGCGTAAATTTAGGAGCTGGGGGGTACGGCGTGCAGGGGGCAGTTGCTTCTCTGGGCTAAATGTATTATATAGGATTTTATTAGCGCAACAGCGCGTTTATGGCTGTTTGACATTTAGCAGATTATCTACTAGCGACACATTGTTGTCGTAAAATTGCTCTCAATAAAATGACCACTTGCAGTCCTTAAGCCCAGCGGCTAATGACGCCTGAACGAGCGATGCTGTGCAGTAGTTGCTGCTACCCCACTACAAATACCCGAATTACTGCTGTTGAACAGATCATTCGCTCCGAAAAGCAGTTGTCTTCGTGTTTAGCGAACAAAGTTAACTTTGCCCACAGGACTCTCTGAAACGTTGGTAGAGCATTGAGGGCAAACTGACTATTACTCTTATCATGATATATGAACTGTACCCAAATAATCGATGGATATTTGAGGAGGAGCTGTCGTGAACGCTAAAATGAATCCAGGCCTTTTACTTGGACCGTTAATAATGAGCAAAATTCACTTAACAATATGGATTGTTATTCAATTGCAGGTCACTCCTGTCAACGACATGATCACTGACTATAAATATATAGCTATTTCTATACCTTGAAAAGGCGACTAAATACTAGTTATTAACTCTAAAATCAGTCCATGACGACATGCACTGGACTTTTCTGGATTATCGGTCAAACTTAGCGCAAGAGAAGTCGACCAATTTTTAAAGTATTTACAATATACTAGGACTATGCGACTAGCAATCAGGTACTTAAAATGACACAAAATAAATATGTCTATACGAGCGCAGCTGTTGCGTTTGTACTGACGAAGCAAAGCGTTCGAGGCCCAACATTTCCTATCCAGGGATGTGCTTTTTTCGGCTAGAATACTGAGACAGAAAGGTCAATGTCCCTTCCGACGTTACCTAACCTGCGAGATGGTTCGAGAATAAGCTAGAACATCAATGTTGCAAATTCGGCCCGTTGGATCTGGATATATAAGCTAAGAAAAGCACCTGTTCGAAAAACTCAATGTGGGCACATAGAGCTTTTCGAACCACTGCGGTGAATTGTCCTATCGCAGCTAGCCTATATGTAGTGTGGGTCAATTTTGCACTCAGTAACATTGCTTATCAAATTGCTCTTGAGTCTTCTGCTGTCAGTCTCTGATAAGTGGCAATGGAATTTTTTTCGTCGCTGATAAAATATGTCTACCGTCAGGCATACGACGACTCTTAACTGGAAGTGGTTTCACAAACAATCGGGAAAAAAGCTAATAGGTCAAAAATATGTCTTAAAAAGACAAAAAAAATTTCCTTACTTTGCTATGTCTGCGACATTCATTTGAACAGGTTTTTTGAAAAATAAACTAATTTCAAGTTATAAGTATGGCACAAGTGCGAAGCTAGTATAGTCGCAAGATCAGATATAGATTGAGGTTTATGCTTATTAACCGTACGTAGGTTACCTTCACATTGTTGCCACTGTCTGGCAATGAAAAAGACTTCACAGTTATTTACGTTTTTCGTTTAAACAAGGTTAGCTATGATGCATTTGATCACTATCACTCAGTTGCTTTACCGAATGTGTTTAAAATGTGCAGACTGAGTTGAGTCGTACCACACCGAACCACAGTCAGAGAAACGTGTAAAGTTAGTGGATAGTACGATTAGAAAATGCTCGCTAAGGCCTCACATCACTGTGTCAAACATCCGAGGTTGTGGCTCAAAAACGTTTCTTACACGTTAACCTGTTAAAAAAAATTGTAAATTATCTTCTTTTACAACCTACGATAGTTTTCTGTTTAGCTGCCCCTTTTGCTCAACACATTTTCCTTACTCTGGCCAAAAAACCCATTTGGTGCTTTGTCCGCAGTGCTAACATACTCTGATTTGCGTTCTTATTTGTTACATTACAGTTAAACAGCAGGATGACTAATTATAGAAGATTGGCGTTTGTCGGCGCCGTCTGATGCACCGAGCGAAACTACTTGCTCTTGCCTCTTTCACAATATAGGCCTTCAACACGGCCACACGCTGTCTTACAGGAGAAGATCGATTGTCCTAAGGCTGGAGGACCAGTCGCCAGCCATGTCTCAGGTGCGTTACAATCAATCAATCGACAAACTCGTCATCTTTTATTGCTGGTTGTTTTGAAGGGGCTTAGATTAAGGCTATCCTATAGATGTTTTTAATTGGCAATTGCTGTTAGCGTTATTAGACTGTTACGAGCGAATCCGGCAGACTTTGAAATTGGTTAACTTTTGAACTAGGCGGGCTAGAACCACGATCCTATAATATGTGTTAGAGGCACTCTACTCTATTTTTACACACTTTTTTCCAGAACGCTCGTTACTTATAGACAGCTATATACCTGCAATTCACGTTCCTATATGTAACTTTTCTATTTATGGCTTTTCGAAGTTGATAGTGTAGTATGTTTGTAGGACACACTACACGCACTTCCAACTAGCTAGACCCATTTTTCTTTTACCTATTTTTTTAATTTTCAGCGTTCAGGTTATCATTCTGTAATACGTTACATGTGAAATGGACGACAGGATCCTTAGACGCCAAGTTCTACCTTTGTGAAAAACTTACTCGATCTCGGCAATGCGTTCTTGTCATTCGAATCTCAACAAGGTTACCTTCTCGCTGGTTTTCAACACTTAGGGTCTCCTTGCTTAACGTCTTAACGTACTTGCACCTCTATCGCCTTCGAGATACAAAGACTTAACCACTGAACGTTGATTTCAGGAATAAGAGGCTGTTTTTCTTTCTGAACACATTTCAACTGGGATAAACCTCATAAGTTTCTAAAAGTGTCAAACGAATTTCGTCCGTGGAGCATAACTCAAAAGTCGTTCAATTTCAGAATCTGCGGGAGTCACTTGTAACAGCCTAACATTATGAGATGGGAATTAATAGGGCAAGCGAATCCCGCATTATGGAATTCGGCTTTAATTGTTGAACTGTCCTAATTTATCATTAGATAGAGTAAAAGTAACAGTCCAACGCATAGACGGTCTACAATATACGACAAGATAAATCCTGTTTGTTTACATGCTGTAAAATGATATGCCGTTATAGATCTACCGTTGACTGTATTTAGAAGAGCGAGATCATGCTTGTTATGGTATACTGTACTTTATATAATAACGATAGATAAACTACAGGTGGACATAGCCGATGCTAGGCCCAGCCCCTAGAAAACCTGAAATAGATGAAAAGAGGCATGTAGGATGAGAAAACGTGTATGAATACTTCGAAAGGACAGGAATCAGCGAGCGTGTGCATGAGTATGATCTTAACACCGCTTTAGACTCTATAGTTATTTTGGTTATTTAACAACTTACACACTCTCTATGATTTATTGGTGCCAGTAGTGCGTGGTATTTTTTCAATTCTGGTGTCGCTGGTACTTTTCTCCGGTTTTCGAATCAATCACATGATCGCTCGCAATTCAGAACGGCGCTATAAACGATTATTGCCGACATAGGCAATTTTCAAATGACAACAACTAATTTCCCAATGAAATGTTTTTGCGATACGAAAACGATTTCGGTAAATGAGAGATTTATTGAAACGAGCCGCCATTATAATGATTATTATTATTACTAGCTTAGCTTTCCCAAGCACTTACGTTCCCACTGTTGTCTTTGTCGTTATCGTCGCAGAAATTTAACTGCGTCGCAGTTCCATTTCACCCTCTCCGTTTTTGTTAGAGAAATAAGTTAATGGAAGCAGTAGTACACGCGTGACAAAGTCACACTTTCGTTCTAGGCTATGCGCATACTCGCTCTAACATTTGCATCAGTCTGAGAGATAAAGCTATTTCCGCCCCTAGTCGTCAGCGGCATTTGCTGGATCCTCGACGCTGAGGTGACGCTCAGCAAGGGACGACAGAGCGTGGGTGATCACTTGTGGCGGTAGCAGTAGCTATAGAAACGGAAGCATTATCATCTAAAAGAGAAATAACATTACATACCTACAGTCCTATATTGTGTAAGTCCATAGATTGTATTCGTTTCGTTCAGGTGATACCAACTAACTGAAGATACCCGCTTGAGCCGCTCGGAACGACTTCGAGTGGTTTCTGCATTGTATTCGGGACCGAGTGTTTGCTAGCGTTCTTGTATTTGATTAAGCTGGGCCAACACACATTCTGCTATGTCCCAACTGTTTCTCTTAAATATGTTGCCCCCTAATCTAACACGCGTTGTAATTACGGCAAAGCTAAAGCCGTTTCAGCCGCCGCTGCTGTTGACCGAATTAAGCGATGGATCATATACCTTCCATATAATTGGCTCGGTAACGCCTTAGTTACACAAACGTTACGGGTCAGTTCGCTGTAGAGAGTATGACAATATATGACGAAGTCTGAGAATAACTTTTCTACATCAATGCTTCTAATTCCGCACACGGTTACAGCAACTTCTGCTAAGACAATTGGAACTACCGCTGGGTTTACCGCAGGTAATAATCACTTGTCGTACAAGCGTCTCCTGGCTCTGCGATCATGAATAGATCCAGTCGAGGAGTGGAGCAGGTCTTATTCGATTCACTGCATCGCTATTTACCCATTGGGTCTCTACGACCTACACAGTTCTCTATAGCATCGCATAGATTCTTCTTGCATCCGCCTTATTGTTACTGAGCCCTAATGATAATCGCAGAGAAATGCCTTTCCATTGGTTTTAGCTAACTGACATTACTGTCTGATGTGAATTCAGGCGTTATGATACGATATGACATTATGCTGTTAAGTTAAGCTAGCGCTACTACAAATATTGTTGACTATTTCTACAGCTGTCGGTGAACTCGGAACCGGGGATGGCGGAGCCGGAGGCCGCTGGAGGGTTGGAGCACGGCGGTTTGACAAGTCCCGGCAGAGGAGGCACCGGCGCCGGCGGTGTGGCTGGAACACGCTCATCGGAAGAGCTATTCATCAACGCCGATGAAGCGGACGTCGACGAAGTTGATCACCTCATTCAGGTAATAGCAATAAATGGGCACATTTATATGTATATATAAATTTATATTTGAATAGGTAAACAAGGAAAGGATGCAGATGGGGCAAGGTCCTCGTGATCAAGCGGTAACGTATTCGCTTACTAAGCTCAGAAATACGTGATGCTCCAGTGTCAAAACTGGGCCTAGATACACTTCGTTTTACGCTAGAAGGAACCAGCCATTTGAAGTGGTACTTCACTGAATCAGTATGAGACTTCGAATCCACATATTCAATTAGATAGGGCAGAAGTAGATAAAAATTGTAAATAATCTTTTTTTTCCAAGATAGTCATTATTTTCTCTTTTTCTTAGACGAGTTGATCCATCGGATTGGCAATTTCAACAATCAAGTGTGCATGCTTTCAGGGCCGGGAACGAACCTTGCTCAATAATTTGATTAACCGAGCCCAGGACAAGGATTTTCCGCCAGGAGCACCTCCACCGCTGCCAGCTCAACCACCCGTCTTTCAGGTGCAACGGATAAAACAAAGAGCGAGAAACGCTCACGACTATTATTATTCAACCCAGCTAAAAAGAGGCATTTTATTACTTTGATTACTACTATTACTTGCGAGGGAGCCCTGTTATGTGTAAATTTCTACATAGAATTTGGTTAGCGGGAACATCTAGTCATACAATATGTCCGAGTTCAGGACACGGCCGTTTATACAGATACCGGATTGGATATGCTGTATTGTATACTGAATAGTCGATTTCGATGTGATCTACGTTAAATTCTATTATTTGTTATTTATTACTAGACGATCGATGAAGTCTCTGGCAATGTGGGGGTGGGAGCTCTGCCTCCACAACCACATGCACCTCCCGTACCACCAGCGTCGGTTTTTGTTACCGTGAACATGGCACTACCGCCGCATGGACATAGGAGACAACATTCGCACGCTCAACACTCGCATCAGAGGCCGCAGCATCGAAGAGCTCACAGGCGGCATCGGCACAGTCTCGTCGATATCAAAGGAGTATGTGTTAGCAAGTCGCCGTAGTAACTATATGTGCTGGATAAGAACTGGGCTTCTAATTTAGGGTTTTGATCGATCTTGATGCAGATGGATAGTTGGCAAGCTCATGCATACCATACATAATTGAATGACAGCTTTATTTACACAAAACGGGTGTGCACTATGGCGTGCCATATCCTGATTAAGGAGAAATTGCTGCAAATTTTATTCGTGAAACTACTCGCAGAGCCTTCATGACCAACTATTATCTTTAATTTCGTCTCGAGTAGTGAGAAGATACGTATTGACTGATTTGATCTCGGCTTATAGTGCTTATGCGCCGTAAACCCGCGCGCGTGAGAAGAACAATGCTGCAAGAGTTCATAACCAAGCTGAACTAAGTAAGGTATAAAACTGAATGGGAAATTCTGATTTGTTTATGGCCTGCCAAAAAATGCTATAAAAATGGGTCTCATACTTAAGAAGAGATGGGTTAAGCGTATGTCCGGCGCAAGCATTTTTGATACAGAATAGACCTGGTCCAACTAATGTCGAGGCCTTTTAACACAGTGTGATAATGGTACTCCCACTCTGAATCCAGGGTGGTTTTTCAAATCGATATATCGATTTTACCTGTTCCAGAGCCTCGCAAAACATCTTTCTGGGTCGTCGTCAGATTCCGATTCTGATAGATCTTCGTCTTCCTCCGAGGATTCGGAGCTTATTTGCAATAAGACCGAGTGTGCCATGAACGCTAACGCGAATCACGACGAAGCTGGACGCGGGCACCATATCGGATCGCTTGCTGGAGACGGGTGAGTTCAAATTTCATAAGATTGAAAGGTTCTGCACATTTTTTTTGAGTAAGATTGGTCTGCCAGAAGTCAAAAAAAAATTTATCCATGAACCCTTATGCTTGAAGAAGTTATTTCTAGTAGCCAAGTGAACCCTTATCACACATATTTCCTGAAACTATTTTCCAGGTTCATATTTGGTTTTGGATGTGGCAACCTAGCCTCCGTCAATTGAGTATACGGTCCTTGCTAAAAGAAAAGTCAAACTTCGGAAGTTGTCCATTATACGATTCACGTGTGTTTAATGAAAGTACGGTTATCATTAAATTTATGTAATGCGCGTTTTTTCCAACTAACTTTATCTATTGATCTATTTATCTGTCACGATCTCAGGATGTGTGAGCTCATCATGAACAATAAACTTAACAGCTCAACTGCAATAGGCTTAGACATCAAAACAGTGGCAATCCTACAGGAGGAGAAGTTACAACAGTTGGAGCGAGGTTTAGACATCGAAGACCGTTCGTCAAAAGGCTTTTTAGCTAGCAACAAACGGAAGAAAAAGAAGGGCCGTGGACGGCGCAAAAAGAAGAAGAAAGTTCCGAAGTAAGCAAATTAAAAAAAACTCTAGAAATAATTATCCAATTCATTAATTTGTCACAAATGAATAGACTAGACGTTATAGCAGATCGACGATTCTTCAAGAACTAACAATATTTTGTCGAACAATGTCTATTGATTTAGTTTTATCGATCTTTACTCTCTTGTCTATATCTTTGTCCGTACAGATACTTACAAAGCGCTCCAATCGCTTTGCTCAAACATCCTGCAGAGCGGTCCGCCACAGCGTCAATACTCAGTTCGTTACTGTTAATGAGTGTCAGCCTTTTAACGGGCCTTCCCTTGGTCGCTGGCATGCTTTTACTTTTACCGTTGGCGTTCTGCACTAGGCATACGTGCAAGAGCTGCGCTGCGTGCCAAGAAGGTGTCTTGTGCGAAGAGCACCAGGACGAAAACGGCGTGGGTTCAACAGGACCGCGCTTCGTCAGCCCCATGGATAATTTGTGGCTACATGATGCTCATTTCAACCACAACATTGGCCATTGTCTCATTTTTATGGAGCCCGGTCTCGACGCGGCGACTCTAGCCAACCATCTACATGACAGAATCCTGGACCGTACCAATGAACGGGGTAGACCAGTCTTCCGCAGATTCATGAAAAAGGTTTGCATTGTCGCATTTATTATATACACTAGCTTCAAATGTACATTATTCAATTGTATACGTGTAATGCTGCTATCAAGTTCGAGTGGTGAAAGCGGCAGAACCCAACGACCTTTGAATATTTAAAAACCCTTGGCAACAACGCCAAGTTTAATGACGTCGACTTATGAAGCCACACGGCACCAATCAAAGGTTTCTTGCGGTCCATTTATCATTCAGACGTATCTTTTCTGATATTACTCTAAGGAAAATAATCCTCTATAAATTCTATTGCCTTACAATATTTTCTCTACGATGTATGCCACACACAGACAATGGGATGGCATGAGGCAGAAACTATTCCGGGATAATTTTACCAGAAAATTCATAAGGATGCATCTGCTTATCTATTTGACATTTTGTTTTGTTAACAAATTTAACGATATATCTGACCGAAAATTCGTTTGTGTTGTTATACAATATCTTCTAGATCGTACCGCAGGTTGGAGGTTTCTGTTGGCTAGATGATGACGAATTTCGAATTGAGCGCCACGTTTTGGCAGACGACAAACCTCTGCGGGACTACATGCAACTAACATCATACCTGACAACGTTAATGTCTAAGGGTATGGCAGCGGATCGGCCCTTGTGGGATATCCGCGTTTTGTCGAACTATAACTGGGGCCAAGAGACAGTGCTCGTTGTGCGAGTGCACCAGGTCCTCACAGACGGCATTTCACTACTCAAGGTAATCCAGCCTATTGACTTTTTGGTTAATGGACGGGTTTATACTTCGTTAAGTATTGCAATCTTATAGTCATGTGCGCCCCCCATTTGATTGTTATTCTGCGATTTACTTTAGGTGCTATGCAACCATCTAGCTGACGGAGCTCAGTCTCGTTCCTGTGGCCGTTTTAAGCCACGTTTCGGAGGCTCCCATCTTGCCCTGAACACCTTAAAGGCCATCTTGATTGGGCCACTAGCAGCCATCCTAAACTTGACATCCAAGCCTGATTGTAATATATTTAGGAGAGGCAAGTACGATAAGCTTATAGGTGAGTATGAGCGAGGAGATGCTACTATTATGTTGTGCGAGTAATTCTATATATGTAAGAAAATGATTATGTTAGCACACGCTAGCGATGCCGGTCGAACTCATCTAATAATCATACCGTGTGAATATGGGCTGCGTTAAAAATGAGGATAGATGGACTTGACGTGGTAAAATCTACGCGGTAAATGCAACCTGATATATATCTTAAAGCGTCGCACAAGATTCAATTGAACTGAACAAGGTATCGGGGGCATAACATCATTTCAGGTGAGAGGTCCATAGCGTGGAGCAGAGACCTTTCTCTTGAGCAGGTGATGCGAATAAAGAGGGTGACCCGTAGCACACTAAATGACGTCCTTCTCACTGCTATCAGCGGCGCTTTGCGCAGCTACATGCAGAAGCAGGGCATCAGTAATCCGCCTGACATCAAGGTAGGCAGGCGAGACTCTTTAAGCTAGAAGTGTTCCGAAATCTAATTAACAGTAGCTACGAAAATTATACGAGATCTTATCAAGTTCATGACACACTCGTCCACTTTTAGCGTCGATTTACCGTAAAAAAAGCTGTTCATGGTTGTGAGGCAATCATAATGAAAAATAATATTAAAAAGCAGCAAATGCTAGCTACTCTTTGCTTCGTACACGCATAAACATTAATATTTCTATAATGAATCGGTAGGTCAACCTTCCGGTAGACTTGCGGCCGGAGCCGAATCCGGTGTCATC
Source organism: Varroa jacobsoni (assembly GCF_002532875.2). Lineage (NCBI taxonomy): Eukaryota > Metazoa > Arthropoda > Arachnida > Mesostigmata > Varroidae > Varroa > Varroa jacobsoni. The sequence goes on along the minus strand of NW_019213308.1, from coordinate 5,330 downwards.
CCCACTCGTGCCAATGACATTATCGATGTCGTCTTCGGGGGGCGGTGTGCACACTGACTCGTCTGCCGGTGCACCACTGGGTACTCGTTTTTCATCGTGCCTCATCAAACTACCGACGAGCACAGAAGGTGCCATCCCCCGGCTATGGGCCGTTCGCCAAGAGATGGACAACCTGAAATGCTCCTCCGATCCCCTGACCATGTTTGGCTTTTTGCAGTTTCTGCTCATTATGCTTCCCTATCGATGGGCACACTGTATTTTATCCTGGTACAACCGAAAGGTAGGCGATACTACCGTAATTCTGGTGGGGGACCATTCTCGTTAAACTTAAATTCGGTAGGTCCCTAAGGCGGGCTACTGTATTTGCACAGTATAGGCAGATTTAAAGGAAAGGTAAACCCTAAAGCTATTTTTATACGTGTATGTTTCATGCTAGTGCAGTCTAAATATATTAGACTAGATCACGGGCCCTTTCAATGTTTTCAATATTCCTTTTCCCGTTTACCGCTTCTTTTTGTTTACTTTATGTACTCGACAGCGCTTCTCCTCGAACCCCGTTAGAACTTAATTGTGCAATGAACTGTATTTTATATCGAGTACAGGCATCAAAGATGGTGGTTCTCGGTAAAAGAGGTGCATTTCGAAACCTACCCTATTTTGCCTGTTGCGCAGGTCGAACAGCTGCCGACGCAGCACGGGATATGCAGTATACCGTAAGGACTGTTCAAAACTGGTTTTCGAAGTTCAAAAGTGGCATCTTGGAATAGGAAAATGCCGACGTCTCGGTCCGGCCAGCTATTTCAAGCCGATAAGGACCGATATAAGTCACTTTTGAAGGAATACGACTGGCAAATTATTCGTGAATTAGGCAAAATATGTACTGCGCTGATATGACTATTGATATATTGGCATTTTAGGTGTATGGAATTCACTCAAAAATTAGGAGCTTCGATAATCCATGAACTAAGTGAATATAAAAAAAATACGGCTTGTCATCGTCTTTGAGCGTTTTGTTCGGCACTGAGCAATATGCAACCACAATATTTTTCTACCCAGAATATCGGTCGCGGGCGATTACTTCACATCGATGTAACCCACCTAGTAGCCCAGTAGCCTATTTTCCCCATGACAATGCTACACGGTACATGACAAAAACTGTGCAAAGCGTCCTGCAAAGCTGTCAATGGAGAATCCTTTTACATCCACCGTATTCTCCAGAGCTCGCATCAGTGGACCATCACCCTTTCTGATCCTTGTTAGCATACATTTAACAGCGAAAAAGGTTCTAAAACCTAGTGGGACGAATTCCTTAAAATAGGACCTGAAACTTCAATGTCAACAGATACGAGAAGATCGGAGGATTAAGCCGAATGATGCAAAAGATGTTACTCGAGTTCGAGCGAATCCATTCACTTTTCATTAGGTAAAAAAAAAACCAAATTTATTACGTTCCAACAACACGATTTGTACGAAAATCATTGCTCATTATTCATATTACGTAGGTTACTGCATTGGTGAACTCAATGCCCGGCCCGCTCGAGTTCGTCTTCCTGGACCAGAAGAGAATCAACAATATGGTCGCTTTCACGGGCTGTTCGCCCGATATTCCTGTCTGTGTCACATTTCTCAGCTACGGCGAGAGTCTTCAGATTAGCGTGAGTGCGGAGAGGGCGCTCATGCCCGAGCCGTACACGCTGATAAAATTATTTGCCAAACAGGTAAATACGTTAAACATAAACAAGCTAGCGACATTATAGATCAAGCATTTAATATGGAACAATAGAATTTGGCAGTTTCTTTTTATTGAAAAACTAGGTTTGAATTGAGTGGCATATGCTTAAATTGGCTGGGCGTAGCCCTAATGTGAGGAAAAGTCAATATCACTAAGGGCTTCCTGAAAAAAGGCTTCAACACTAGCGAGTTATTGCATTTGAAGTTGGAAAACTATCAATTCTAGAGTACATTATGATACTGTTATATATATATATATGAATGAAGTTAATTGTGATGATAATCTTGTGATGCTTTGCTTACAGATTGAGCACTTATGTGAACTACTGGCTTCACGTCGCATTCCTGGCGAACATTCGAAGGCGAAGAGTGGCTGTTACGTACAGCAGAGTCAGATAGTACAGCAAGGTATGGGGAAAAATTTCAATTAACGGGTCTGTTAAAGTTTTTTGTCTGTTGATATTAAGATCGAACTAATAAAAACTACAGTTGAGTTAGACAACAGTTAAAAAGATACAGTGTGAAAAAGAAATTATAGATTTATATGTACGGCTTACCCTTCTTTTGGCAGTAGTGCGATATGTTTGTTAGCTGTCCCTCCGTTGCTATCGTCCGATATATATTAGTGAAAATAGTATCAATTCTCTCTTTTGCTACTTTCATTGAGTGCATTGTTTCATGTGTTAACCATAGGACTGGCGACCATCTCGTCGCTAGCGTCAGGCTCACAACGCACTCACCCGACGACGCAGCTGGTGCGTGGCCGGAGTGGGGAGGTTAAAACATCAATTACCAAAAATGAACTTTCTCCTGAAGGATCCGTATCTGATATCCAAGAGGTGCGGGCCGAATTTACGTGCGCTTTACTATTCCATTGCCTTTATTTATTTAGACTATTTCTCTTCACTGCATAGGAATCGACCGACATAAACGTGACGGCATTCGTTAAGCACATCGTTGCATTAAGTTGCTAAGGGCTAAACGTTTAAAACATAATATTTTCAACTTACTTCATTGCATGTCCTTACCACAACTACGACGAGGACAGTTGCACCAACGACTCCAGAGTGTCCAGGTGGAGCTTGGAGAGTTGCAAGAGCAATTAGAAGTTGCAAAACCTGCTGGCGAAGAGCGCCGCGAAATGGAGTTACGCTTGTCAACGCTTCGGGAGCAGTTCACACTTATTCTTGGCGAAATTAAGAGAGTGAAAGGTGCTTCACCGGGCACAGGATGCGAAGTACGTCAATAACAAAAATCTTAGTAAATACCAACTTGGCACTCAAGTAAAGCTATCAAAGGTCTTCTTTTACATAGCAGAATTTTGCATTGTCCTTCTTTGTAGAAAATAGATATATGAGTCATCTGTAAGTACCTATGAAAATATGAATCCTTGTACTAGCAGTAAGGTTGGTTCTTCTTTCAGTCGTGGTTCTTCTTTCAGCCTAATTTGACGCATACCTCTTGATTACAGTACTTACACGGATAACTTTGCGTTTAAGTTTTTTTGAGAACTGTGTCGAACACTTCAGACCTAAGTAACTCTTAATTTATTGGCAGGACGACATGTTGGAGGAGGACGGCGAATTGTTGCGCTGCCGCGTAAGCCGCCGTTCTCTCTCAGCCTGCGTTGTAAGGAGACCTTCACTTACGATCTTGACCAAATCGCTAACCAACCCGCATAACTCCAACAATTCCATCAGCAGTATTCATAAAACGCCTTCGGGTTTAGAGGCAAAGGACGGAGATGAGGTTCAGCGAAGTGGGTCGATTCTAGCGAGAAAAGCCTTTGCCGCTGAAGACGACAACTCGACGTCCGCACGAAAAGGTCGGTTTTCAATGCTGCGCTATTTCTTTATGATAACTTACTATACCTATTGTACACACCGACGATTCGATTAAAGCTTCCATTAATTTTTCCACGAACAGCGACAAAGGCCACAGGCAGATGATAATTTCCTTTTGAACGCGTTCTCAATTTCTGCCTTACGTCTGCGCACAAATCACGTTTCTTTCATTGCATCGTTGCACCTCATAGAAGCATCAAAATCGCCATCAAATAGCAGTCGTCGGCTTGTGACCATCCAGCGGCAAGAGAATCCAGCCGGAATCATAGTGCATGACAGCTCTGCGGACGGCTTCGACTCGATGTATCATTGCGATAGTGGGACAAAGGATTTCGGCGAGGATCCGACGCCTGCAGCCATAGTCGTTGCACCAATTCCCCCAGGTATGTCAGCGTCATTCTTCGACCAATTGCCGCCACCACCACCAGAGTTACCGTTGGACGTGGCTTCTCTTGGTTCGGCACATTCGTCGCAGCTCAACGCCTTCGATGAGCGAAGTAGCACAGATGACAATGGCTCGATGCCTTCGTCGATCATGGCACAAGTACGACCATCTGACGAAAACCAACCCCATTCGCAGATGTGATGCAGCTCGTGCCAAATGCAATGATGCAACAGTTGACACGCAACTAGTACACAAATAAATTAATACACAAGATAATAAAAGCAGACGGGTTCGTCTCGAAATAAATCAGTGCACATACTATGTATACCTATTGGCATGTCCGAGAATTGCCATAAGCTGGAGGTATAGGAGCAGCCGATTTTTGAAAAACTGAGTGTAGCCGTATTCGCGAGTTGCCCTTAGCACACTCCTATACAATTGAAAGAGCATTTCCTTGTACTATTCTATAGGCGAACTATACTCATGTAAAATACGTTCCTGACTTGACCCGCCCGCGTAGCGATTCGGAAAGCGTCTGTGACACAGAAAGATATTTGTCGCCGCTTTCCTGACGACAGTGACGCAGCCACTAAATGACAAAATTTATGGATGTGCTTGAGATGCTTCAAATCGTACCCCGCCTTTGCTTTGTTCGAAAGAAGCATTTAACATAAGAGAGCAAACGAAAGAGCATAGTTTCGAGACTTTGCTGTGTCCGGGTTTGATTGACTTGTCAGAAAAGCGAGGAAATGGCTGAGATCGTTGCTGGCCGGGGAGGGGTGTCACAGGTACAATACCAAAATTGTCACACGGGGCTAAGTCGCCCGTCGATGAAACGGTGATAAGTAACAGCGATGTCTTAGGTTCTCACACCGTCGTTAAATCCACCGGCTGGAATGGTTAAAACATTGGCGCGCTTTCCTGGGCACCGTGCGTGCCGAGCAACGTGACTTCCGGCCCCGACCGGCCCACCTGAATGGGCGGATCCGCTAGTGACAGTACAACAGTGAGGCTTCTAATAAGAAAACTCAACTAATTGTTCCTGATGCACGACGTCGCGGCCAAATGCCGAACACAATAGACGATTTTATCGCCCACAAAAGAAGAACATATTCGTTGATGAAGGACCCGAAGCTGTTAACAGGCGTGCGGCTATGACAGGTGATAGAAAAAAAATACGGATCAGCTGGTGGACAAGTCCAAAACAAATGGACATCATACTGATATATAAATAATACATCCATTAAGCGAAACAGCAGCCTTATTTAGTACGGTGATGATGATGATGATGATGATGATGATGAATGATGAGCATAACAGTTATTATTGTAATGAAGAAGCTGAATCATAAACAAACTTTAATATATATA
>NW_019213307.1:252927-292815 GCF_002532875.2 Varroa jacobsoni | reverse complement strand
GTTTGCCCATTGGTTGACTCGTTTTGGGCTTTGAGAGAATTATATTAGAACGTCGACGACATTATTTTGTTTAATCCAGGTAGTAATTTAGGCATGATGATAAGGTCCGACTTCCGACTACCATGCCAACAGTCCATGAGTCAATATTACAACATATATTCGCACATATTTTGCTAGAACAGTATAGTATATTATACTTAGACTATTGTACGTAATAATAGAAACCTAGGGAATTCTAGGTTTGCAATTTTTATACAAACATAGTTCAGTTAACTTAATATGGCCTATAACTTTCTGCCATTTTAGAAGTAACTTATTTATTCCGTTGCTGTAGAAGTTTTGGGGCTCGCAAATTTATGAAGTCTCGAAAGGGAAGTTCAATGCCATTTTGGGATTTGAGCTATTTCCTTATGTTGAGATTTCGAAGAAACGGTAATTTGTGGGAGCGAGTTCTGATAAGAGTGACAGATGAAAGGTAGCGTTCAACTGCATTTTTGCCACCGTGATTCTCGCGGTGTGATTTATGGTGAGGCTTTGTCCTGCATTAGAAGCGGTTTAGCTCTATTTGGTACGTTTTGGCTGCCTAATGGGCATCGCTTCATTGTATGCTTCAGCCGTAGTTAACTGACCAGAACTAATAACTTTCTTATATCACTATCAGCAGGACCTATAAAGTTCTTACTACTACCAAAGAGACGCTATAAACGTTTGAAGCTAGATGACTGACATAGGGTGATCTCCTGCCTGTTCAGTTGCATCTACCCACTGATGCGATAATTTTCGTAAAAAATCAACTCCTCGGCGTAGCTTACAATTCGATAGAGGAATATGTCCCCGCTGTAGCTGGAGAACAAGAACAAACAAGCGTGTTCACGTTTCAGTTCTAATTCCTTTTCAAACTATACAACACCTGTTTGTCACTTTTTTCTACTGTGCGTATTTAGCTAAGATGGTCAATGATATTCTTAAGTACACCCAACCCGGGTACTAACACAAATGTATTATGAATGGGGTTGGCTTTCCCACAGCTTTTAACACTTCATCAATCACTTTCGCAGGGGTTACTTCACGAGACTCATTTTCCAGTTTGAAATTTCCTCCCCGGAAGTTTTAAACCGAAAACTTACGGAGCTTCTAGTAAGAGATCCTTCACTTTATAAACGATTTATACGGCGAGCTGACTCTGCCGCTGTATCTCCAAGATAAAAGTCATATTCGTAAATAACTCGGGTTTTCCAAATTTGGCTTACTGCAACATGCCAGCTAAAGCCCGAATGAGGACGTACGACTCATCTATTTGAGATTCCGAAGACCACAAGCTCATTTCTAAAACGAAAAAAAAAAGTTATATATCGGTATAGATACACCTAATAAATAAAACCCAATACTCCGTCCAGGATTTCCTTCGGGGTTCTTATTATAACTTCTACCCACATTATATATGTTTCTAGTTTCGTCTGCTGATCTGAAAAAAAAACTCGTTTTATATAAAAGTTTGTTGTAAGTTGTTTTGATACGTGTTTCGAACCGTTCTACATGTAAGACTTCTTTCTGTAGGCATCTTGGGCCACCTGCGCACATTCAACTAGAAGCAGTTGATTTATATATAGGATCTATTTATCCACCATTCCATTTGACGTAAAGTATATTTAGGAAATAACTATACTTAGATCGACCGGCTGTTCTATATCTTGTGTAGTATAGCTATAATGAAGGGTCTTACTGAGATTTGATATACTTATTTTCGTTGAAAAATCGTTTGCTTAAACCGATTGAACATCTCGTTAACCAGTGGAGCTAGTGCCTATTTTATTGGGCAAAGAAAATACCAATCGATCGGATGGACATTTAAAAAACGGCTTCCCATTGTCGTAATCTATAAGTACCTTATTAAAATTAAACCAATATTATTTAATACGATAAACTTCTAATTCAAATGAAATTTCTTTTTATTGCCGTACAATTTAAGGGTGACGATTTTGATACAATTATACGATGCTTCAGTGATGACTCATTTTGCATTTATTGGTACTTTTCTACAAAACTGGGTTGTTGCATAGAGAGATTTTCACTTGAACAATTTAGCCCAGTTCTATAATGCATCGTATCAGTATGTGGCTTATCATTTTCCTTTCTCAAAACAGTAACCAGTTTATTGAATCTAAGAAATAATCATTCTCTGTATGATATCTAGGCTTTTGAACGGTTTATTACCAAATAATAAGTATAACATTGGAACAGGCAATCTAAATCGTTCACTTATTTACCTACTTAGATCACGGTTGACAAACATTTCACGAATCCTATCTAGCAATGTCGTCCGTAGAGTGCCGAAGGCCATCCGTATAGCTCACTTATGTACATCAGCTTCTCCTCTTTCGCTTTTCTAAAATCGCCCCCTGGTTTCCTAATCCTTTACTTATTTTACATTTTTTGACCTTGTTATTTGTGTGTATCGTTGTAATTCTGGCCACAGCTGTTCTGAGTTACTATTTCGGTACTACGTCCATGTCGAGTGTCGCTGAAATCGGTTTGTTTGTTTGTTTATTGTCATTCAGTAGCTTTTTTTCCATATAAATACAGAAACAGGCTACAGACAGTGAGCTAAGATGCTACAGAGACGATTATCATCGTTGACAAACTGCGTGCCCATAAACAAACACATAATCTATTCAAAAGACCTTCTTTCCAAACGGATGCGTTAACTGTGGTGCGACAGTTATGGGCAGAACAAATCGTCTATACCACTTTACACAGTTTTTTTGCACTACATATAAAAAGTACTGTGAGCCAAATGTCCCTCCACCAGCTCCATGACGGATGCGTCATTTTGAGGCAAGGCCTCGCTTATTTTAACGACAGTTTCACCAGTCATTCGATGAATAGGATATTTCACCTCGTGGATTATTTTCGGTGCTGTTCGATACCTACTGTCTTTCATATAATACCGCAAGGAAGAATCGATGGAAGTCAAGTCACAGGGCTGAAACGACTAGACGGTATCAAGATTAGCCGATATAGAAACACGCTTTTGAGCAGATTGATTGTGACAAATTGTCCCATATCGTCGACAAAGAAAGGCCATCATTTCGGTCCACAGTTTTCCTACCTTCGAAATGCATTGTAGAGTGCTCGTCGATATACGTCATGTCGAGGTCGCTGAACCAGCATTTTCACTTTCATTTGGTATCATAGCGATAATTTATTCGTTTAGCTAGCGGTCTTCTTTCATTTTTATCAGCGAGTGAGCCACTGTCTTCAAGTTTTTTAATCAACACTCCCAATGTTACCTAATTTAAGGACATTGTTATTTATATCCTGGGAAATGCCTGCAAAGTGTAGCCGTAACAGCCTGTTCATTTCGAAAATAAATTTTCACGAAAAACAAATGCTGTTCTAAATTATAACTCCTAATTATCGCAAACCGCAAAAGCTTCTGTGTTTACCGCGCGACAGCTCACCAACTCCCCCGCAGGAAAGAAGGGCGAGGGCATTTGACTCACTCCATATACCCTATAAAACAATCATTGGTTCTACTGGGGGCTTTTTATATATCGCTTATGTTGTATCACCATAATGATCTAAAAATCTAAATAGAGCGTACATTAAACAAATACTTCGCGTACATAAAGTACATTTTTCTATAACTCAGCATGCCCAGCTGTAAGGAGTGCGCAGTAAAACTCAGGAGGCAGATTCATCTTGATCCTTACTTTGGTGCGTCGCTACTACTGCACTATTCACCTTAATTTTTTAAAAATGTTTTCATTAGAACTAAAATGAGTACCTGTTCTTATGTATTGCATTATTTTACTGGTGAATTAAAAAAAAAACAATGAGCTACTAATTCATTATTTAACGTAATTTCATGAATTTACAGTGTTTGCAATAACAGTTGAAAATACTTTGAAAAGTGAAACTGTCTTTCGCATTAGCACTATAAAAATCATCTCCCTCACTCGATTTAAATTACTTTACTTAATTCATAATGTTGCTTATGGCTCCTCCGGGCGCTCTGAATCATGAACTACATGGCTATTCGCTGTTAAAGACACTTGTCTGTGGCCTCCCAGTCTGTAACCCGCCAAGATTTCCTATCGTAGACTGCTTCAAAAATCTTAGATAGGCAAAACTTATTAATTTTTGAGTGAGGACTACGGGCTTTCCTGTGGGAAGTTCTGTCGTCGAACTATCCACACTTATAGGGGCCTGCTTACTCGTCTGCATGACAGCAACCGCTTTAACAACGAAAGGCTACCTAATAAAAGTGACAACCAGGTGACTGTGTCAATTTACAATTTCTAGTAGGGTCTGCTTGCCAAACGTCCGATGATTTCTCTTTTATCTGCGAGTGCACAAGAAATTACAGACGTTTTAGGAGGCACGTCCCTGACAAAGGATGCCGAGAACCTGTGTGTTGTGGTGTGCTTGCGGCTTTTCTTTTATTGGGTTTCTGATATTGAAAAATGGCTAGGACGCCTGGATGAAAAGTACGACATGACCCAAACAAGACCGGGCCACGAAAACTTCTAATATCTGCATAGGACTGGTCAGGGCTTATCGAATATCTGCGCCCACTCTAATTAAGACGCTGACGACAATACAACTCACACGATATTGTTTCCTGCACATTTTAGACCGCAAGAATTAAAGCAAGGCGTAAGACTACGAACAGACGAAGCGAAAAGTGTACCTTTTCTACAAAATTCCTTAATCGGCCTGCGAGAGAGACCTGAGGAGACCTTGCGGAATTTGTCAAACTCACAGATTCCATTATTAGAGGGTAGGAATTAGGTGCAGCAGCTGCAGAAGGGATTATGATAGAAAATGAACGTTTCGGATGGCAGTAGAAGTCAAGACTATGCTTGGCCACTACGGCAGTAGCAGACGGTACAGCTATATATTAAGGTTCGCAGTTGTTGGGGCTTCGTGCACCTGATATGCTGAGAAACCCCGGAGAAGACGTCGATCAACTGGTCCATTAGGCACCTACCACTGTTCGTATTGTTGTACACTATTATTTAATGAACTGGCAGAAAGTAGCTATTAATGGAGAGGTACATTGGTCGGCATTAGTCTTGGCAAAACTAAGTTCGGGTTGAGTCGGATACTACACTAGATGTCCGTCAATGGTTCGGTTTTAGCCGAGTGCGCTAATTGAATCCGCTTTCTAAAAACAAAAAAAAAAAAAAAAAGCTTTTGCTTTAGATGGATTTGAAAGCGGGCTTATAGTAAGATAAGTTCACCCTGCCTTTGATGGAGTTTCTGTTTCGTTGGGAAAATTCTTTCAGCCAGATACCAACTTAATCATTATGGCTAAGTATGGCAGAAGTCGAACGAAGTATTCGTCATATGGGAATCATATCACCTAAAAATATCCTAATTGAAACAAAAACAAATCTATTGGTTTATTTTTATAGTGTCTGGCGCACTTTGTCAGAGTTTGAATAAGCATCTATATAGCTACTTGATTATCATGTTGCGACAATAACATTTCGTGCCTTAAGACTTCAAATAGTCGTCCGCAGCAGATATTACTTTACAGTCATTGTTCAATTTTTTTCGCAAAGGCCACGGCTTGAAACGTTTAAATACGAAGTAGTCCCTGAGAGAAGTACAATTAGGTTCCTTGCGTCACTGGAACGGGACCTCTGTCATAATTACAGCGGGTGTCTCCTGAAGCATGGAACGTCTGCAGTAGAAAAAAACACAGCATTAGAGCCGCCTATTTTTCTACCGCTGGCAAAACAGCCAATCTAAACGATATTGTGCACATATAAGAAATGAATGGTTACTAGCTTTTTGGCACATTTCTTCTTATTACACATTTCGGTAAGCTTTTTTGCTTGCGACTCGGACAAAAGTGCTATTTATGGATGACAATTTGTGGCGGCGAATCCAGCTCGCATTGGCCGTCACGAGCATATTCCCGAAGTGACTGAGCACGTTTTCGTATGGTAATTCCGAAGTAAGAAGATAACTTCTCGAGGGACAATCGTCGCAGTGCACTTCGAAATCTCGAAATCCTGTAGAAAAAAACTTGACGTTTCTGGCGTTTGGTGTTCCTTAAATGTATACTGAGATAATGTTGTATATACTCCAGTACAAAAATGAGAAAACGACTTAAAAGATTGTTTTCAAGGTGTATCAAGCTTCGGTTAAAATCTTGCTGGATTATATAAACTTTATTGTGTTCTCTATAATAAACTTGGACTATACATATATACATGCTTGACATATATCCTTATAAATTAATAAGAAAGCCTTGCAGTCTTGTTTGCCATTAAATAACTGATTGTGTGGCTTAAAGCTCACGTTGAACATCATTAATCATGCTAATTTAATGTAGAAAAATTAACAAATATTTTTTGTTAATCGGCAAACCCGCTTAGGAGTTGTGATATTCTAGGCGTTTTTCGCCACCATTGTCACTAACTCAAAACAATTCGTTACATATATATATATATATATATATATATATATGTATATATATATATATATACATATACATACACATAAAACCGTTGAAAATAGACAAGTTGGATGCCTATCTTGCATCTTTTCAAACGATGCCACATGCATCGTTTAAAAATCATACAGTACCTAGAATAGAAAAAATATTTAAAAATATTTTTTTTAAACTGATGAAAACATCAAAAATTTAGAAGCCAATTTATCACACATTATTGCGAGCAAATAGCGTTCAACCTTCCTACCACACGCTCTACGTGAGCCAGTTTCCATCATCTATACTCGAAAACGACAGAATGTCAGTTTACATAATGATCGTATCAAACGTTTTGTTTCAAAGAACTAGGAGTGCGAAATACGAGAAAAAAAATATGTACTTTCCTTCTTTCTAGCTTTTTGTTTATACAAAGTAAAAATACTCTAAACGGCACAGTAAAAAATTTAAATAAATACTATGACAAGTTAACTTTAAGGAGCCTTTAAACTCACCATTTGGCGGTACAGGTGAAAAATTTCCTAAAAATATCAGGACTCGATCAAACATTACTGTCGTCGAACAAAAAGGAGAGGCAGTGCGGATCTTTTGATCACTCGAGCCAATAACATTCTTAATTTCGGCAAAGTTGATCGTCGCAAACTAGGGTGCTCTTCGCAGAACTCATAATGATATAGGCTGCTTGATTATCATCTTTGATGAAGCAGAAGTCCAAGTCATAAAGAAAGTATATATATATATATATCCTTTGCCTGCGATTTTCTCCACACGGAACAGCAGCGAAAAAGTCCCATTATCCAAGTATTTGTATACGGCCTATAACGAAATAGAATCATATCTAAAAGAGGGAAACAAGTTAAGTTAACTCTTAACTGATTTGTGTATGGAAAAATACTAACCCCTGTTAATGAATGTCTCAGCTTTGTTTGTTGATAGAAATATGGCTGACATGCACTTCCTATCCAGGGGGCTGTGCAGATTTGCTTAATGTTTATTTCCAATAATTTAACGAACAAACAAGTCGCAAACTACTCTTCATAGAATCTTCCCTTCAGTGACGTTCTACGTGAGCTAGCCGCTTATCGAATGTATTCTAACCTTCCGTATCCGTCATAGCAGATACACTTATGGTACGTTTCGAGCTCAACTAACTCTTCTAATATCGATAAAGAAGAAACACGCATACAAGTAAGCCTAGTGGTTTGGAGACCAGTGGTTTGACCTGGTACGAGCTACTTGTTGTCCGCCGACAATCCGTCGACAAATTCCGATAATTGTTATGATACAGCTGAACAAAATAAGGAATCTGGAGTGGAACTTCAGCGATTAACCCCAAATATATGAACACGGTTTCATTTCCTCATTCTATTGAACTAGTTGAAGAAAATAAGCGGTTTTCTGAAAACTAACTGTTGTCTTGAATAGGAAACAAAGGTACCTATTGCCCTCTCGTTTAATATCTAATTCAAGTCAGCTAACAAATAGCAAAAATAGGTAGACTAACAAAAACGATAAACTCGTCACATCTGTTTTTCGGCTTCAAAATTGAATCGTTCTGATATGATCTGAAATCACCCATGTAACGGTCCCATTAGTTGACGGATGCTTTGCGATTGTGATCTGAAAATCCGCTTTTCTATTTGTCTGCAGCAACAGAACGCAACGTCAACTAACAACAAACTAATCAATGGTATCTTAGCATAGTGTGTTCTCGAACGGTCATCCGTCTTTCTGTCTATCCCTCTGGCAAATTTGAATAGATTTCTTAATGTAGTTGGATTGGACTTACTTTTTGATTGTGTGCTAGTTAAAAATCTGCTGTGTGTAAGATAATTGGATCTCCCGTTGAATGAATTTTTTTTTACAGAAAGAATTTGTTTTTCCAATCTAGAAAGCATCAAAGTAAATTGTTGGTTTTTTGCGAGCTTTGCCTTTCTTTGGACTTTTTATTTGCAGACGTATCAAGAGTGTGTCTATGAGAAAGTTGTAGAGGTTGAAGTGAGCTATATATTGAGGAAATTCTTGTCAAAGATGTTTCTAGTGATAAAATCTTAGTGGCGTGTTTACATAGAGACCTATGTTGGAGGGATACGTTTTGCCAATAATCGAAACCCATATCTAAAATGGGCATTTTGGAGTGAAAATGTTCAAAAAACCACCAAGGGGTTCGTCCGACTTTTGTAAGAACGAAATGAAAATTTAAGTAAGCTTTTGAGCAAATTTCCAATTGTCCAATTGGAATCAATGTTAAAGCGATTGAAGTTGATTTTCGTAAAAATTATTTGCGTTTGTTCATATTTACACAAAAATTTCGAAATATAGAAAAAAAAACACAAGTAACATACATATTATGAAAAGCCTTGGTGACGTTCGGAGTCAATATATGAATAAAGATATAAAATATTTATTATATATTGGGCCACTTACATCTTGAAAGTGCCTAAGTCAATATAATGAAAATATTCATGGTGTTAATTACGAATATAAAGTGCGTGTATTCGTTTTTGTGCGTTTGTCAGTGAAATTGAAAATGCTGCCAAATCTGTTATTCGATTGCTAGATCTGGCACTACTTTATAAAATGGGCTCATCAGGTTCGAAATTGCTATTAAATAAATAATCTTCGTTTTTTTAGGGATCTTAATATTAGAGACTGACCTCGATTCTAAGCGGATGTACTCACGGAGATATATAAAAGTAACTACACCAGCGGCCGTATTCGATCTCAACTCCTTCTCTTCACAGCGGACTGTATAGAAGCTATTATTGAGCAATATATCGCTAACTTTCCAGCTAGAACACATATTAAACATTAGTTCATCCCAATCGGCAAAGAGACCTTACATTAATGACCTTAAAACGTCGTTCGTTTAGGATGCTCTCAGGTGGTTCCAATTGGCAACATTCTTTTTTGAAGTCCCAAATTTACAACAACTGTTATCACATTCATTGATATTTATCTAAATGCTTGTCATTAGCTTAGCAAAGCTAAAAAAAAAAAAAAAAAAAAAGCTAGGTAATCAAAGGTAGATTAACCTTTGATCAGGCCATTGTGATCGAGCCTTTGCCCTTGCCATATGATTGCAGGATCTTCGGCATACGAAGGCGTCTTTCTTGCGCCCCTACTTCAGTTAATAATCTGAATTGTTACACTATGTTTCCGACCTCAGATATGATGAGCTTTTGTGTGATGTAAAACCGTTCCTGACCAGGCGAGAAGCTCTGGTAACCTCCAGAATGTGGTTAATTTGTAATTTGTTATTTCTAAAAAAAAAGAGTATTTCCTTTAAACGATGCAAGGGATGCCGCCCGCATTTACTGAATTATTTATAGATGCAAGTATCATTCCATAACATGTAATGGTATTGTTTCATTACATCAATTATGAAATATTTTATCATTTGGCAAACAACGGTTTGGATTTTGAACGGAGCGATCTCTGAGCATTACATATATATACATCAATACTGATTTCAAGCGTGAATCTTTACCGTGGAATGGCCTTTAACAGGCAGGAGGCATGCTGTGTGGCACCTGTAGAGCTAAAGTAGCTGTTAAGTTGAAGACGCAGGATCGAATCGGAATATCCTCTATGAACCACCTCATGCAGTCCGGACTAGTAAATGCAAAGTAATGTCCTAATTGCTACAAAATCGTTTACACAACAAGTAAGAAGTTCCAGCTGGATTCTTTACCAATGGTGGAAAGAAGATGGAGTTGAAAATATTGCAACTGATACAAAATTGGTGCACCGACAATTCGTGATCACTCCAAGGTAAAAAAAATAACTAGACATCTGTTAAAGATCATAACATTTGGAATCCTTGAAAATTCCTCTATAAATTTACAACGCTCTTCACATCTATATATGGCGAAATTGCCACCTAACTTGGCAATTATATAAGAGTTGTTCAAAGTCGCCACATATGTAAAACTTCGTCATTTGTGTAGAGGTTCAGACATGTTTAGAAAACTGATGTAATGTTTTGAGGGAAGAAGGTAAAATAATTTTGAAAAGTTTGAAAAATAAAAAATTTGACTAAAACACCGAAACATGGGATTAAGTAAGGTGTGATTAATTAGAAGTACCCGGGAATGTAGCCCTCTTTCAAACGTTTTTCAACGTTACTTCTCAACTACTAGGTACTTTTTTTGAAAGGGTACGTACATTATTTCCTAATTAAAATGTCTAATCGTGACGAAATAGACTCTCTTCTGTCGTTAGTTTTGACGGGTCAAATCGAACGTGATAGTTCGAACCAATATGAGATATTAGAGCCTTTAGATTATACGGACATTCGGTAATAATTAAGATGAGATTTGTTTAACGTATAATAAACAAATACTTGACAATTTCCTTAAATCTATAAATGAAGAAAATTCATTTGCTGAATTATTGTTAAGGACAAATATATAAAGAACAATAACACACTGCATAGAGAGATCTGTACCACAACAAGTATGATGTACAAAAACAAATTTTTCGATATGTGACCGCAGCGACAACAGTGACTTTGTTGCCGCATCTATATACATTAATGATATATGTATATAATGCTGTATATAGTTCGATACAAGAACATACAAAAGTATAATTAACTAAGAGAAAACTATTTATACGGCTCGGTAAGGGTGCTTCATCCTGATGCTATGCGGATTTCGCCAAGCCTCAAGAAGGTTTTTCCGGCATTTTGTTCATAAAATTTTACTTTTATGTTCTCTTCTCACCATCTATTCTATTATTATTATTATTAGTTATTGAGTTGTTAAGGATACTCGATCTTTGGACCGAGAGGCAAAAAAAGCAGAAAGACTTAAGGTCAGCTACCTTCACTAGCCGCTAGCCGTAGCTACAGAACGAAAAGTAACAACGAATTACTTGCAAGTCACTACTGGAACGGTCAGACGTCGATGAATGGCCCCACCCCTTTCTGGTCAAAAACCATAGAACGTCCAGTTGTATGGTTTTTGACCAGCATTTCAAATTTTCCGGCACTCGAAATTTGTCTACGCCATTAACGGTCACTTTTGTGGCCTCCTTCTTCTGTCAGGCTATTGTCCTGTATGGTAATTTTGATACAGCGTCCCGCTGTTTCGCTCCTCAAAAAGCTCGAAAGGTGTCCCATCACTAAATAAGACTGTCACAAAAAAAAACGCTAGGGTATACGTTCCATGTAATATTGCTTTTTCTCTGTTACCAGTGGAGGTGTATTTGTATTAAATAGTTGATCTATTTTCTCTCGCACATCAATCTGCTGCCAAATGCCGTCTCAACACAACTTCGACAGAATACATTACTTTTATTACTTTAATATGACATGCTGGCGATATATGAAACAAGATTCTTCCAATCTCATTCTTCGTAACAAATAATGTGCATCCTCTGGTGTGCCCACTAGATAAGCGTTCGTAAAATGTAACACAAACAAATATATATAGTCTCCGAGCTACCGAAGTAAGGGTAGAGGAAAAGCAAGCTCACATAACAGCCCAGTAAATAATAGTAATTATTATTATCACAGTGACATATAGATGGGCAGACGTAAGAATGAGACAAACTACTTTGTTAAAATATTGGGTGCACACGGCTCCAAGCCCTAAAACTGTAACGTAAAATTAATTTTACTGTTTTATAGTTAGTTTGGCTAAAAAAAAAATTGTCAAAAGGTTGCAGATGACGGTGCTGCTACGCTCAATGATGGTGTTTGAAAACAGTATACCTAGGTAGTCGGCGAAATGCTTTTATACATATACATACCTAGTAATCACGCTCCGAATAAAGAAATATTTTGTATTTTTTTTAATCTCTGACATTGCCATAGCAGTGCTGCGGTCACGACTGGTTTGTAGTCACGCTGCAATATCACATGGTTGGTACGTTTTATAAACATTGCGCATTTGCATCACTTTTCTCATTACCCAAACTCACCGCTATTCGTTGGGTGAACAATATATTTAAGGCGTTAAAATTAAAAGATAAATCTATTTATTCGAATTTATATTTTCTAGAATCAAAGTCCAGTTAAAAATATACGTATTTTTCAGAATTTTTCTCTGTACCATCATCGAAATGCCTGAAGTTTGATGCACTGATCAACTCGTGCTAGATTCTTCATTGAAGACCTGAAACATAAACGAGTCTATCGAAAAAAGGAAGCACAATATATAATGATGCATGTTCTTATAAAACTATAAGAAAGAAATTATAATCGTATTACATACAATCGTATTATAAACAGCTAAACGACGTTTGATTGAGACATTCGTTGTTCCCTATCTAAGTTCTAAAAACCACCTGCAAGAACCGGCCCAATACTATACCAATGATATCAGTAAACAAAATACTCGAAATTGGTAAAGCGGGATTTGTTTTTGAGTGCAGTAGTTCATCAAAATGCTCGTGCCTCAAAATATATTTTTTTCATTTTACGATGATTTTAAGGTTTCATTACGTCTAACACGCCTGACACCATTACGACCCATACTATGAATCTTATAGTTGAATGTGGGTCAGCGTTGAATAATTCGAACAATTCAGAAGTCTAATTCTGAATTCGTAAATGTTGAAAGATGATGCCAGGATATTGATAGATAATAATACTAAATACTACTCTGTGATAAGAGAAAAAGTCTTTTTAGAAAATTTTGTTTTTGATCAATGATTGATAAATTATATTTGGCGATGCAGATCGTTTCTTCTTTGTATAGTATAGGCCAGCATTTGATTCAGCTGACGGCGGCTGACAGCAACTAATCGGAGGTCGGAGAGCGTACGTAGATATCCCATGATACCTGCCAGAAGATATTAATGAGCTCTCTTTGGAGTGATTTAGCCTTTATTATAGCTCGTTATAGGATTGGATTATATTCTACACTAAATAAATAGGGAAAAAAAAAATACAGAAGACGCAAAGGAATTGTGATGTGGGTTAGATTGCATAGAGCTAGTGCAGCTATTAAACGAACCTGCAAGCTAAGCATCATAAGGTACCAGGAAGTGTTCGCGTTTGTTTTTGCGTTTTGTGATAGTTTCGACTCATCTCATGAATAACATAGCAAAAACTCATTCATATATGTCATGCATCATATGGCCATAGCGGGTCTCAAACCAACGACATCTGGCTCTTTCAACCGAGGCTTTGGCCATCTAAGCCACCGCGCCGGCAGTTTAGTCACTGTACTTTCAGTTTCTTCTAAATAATTCAGTTTTAATCGAAAGTTCAGAAACTGTTATGATATAATTGTAATAAATAGATTTAATCGAACACCCCCTTCAAGCGAAAGAAAAAAAAAAAAGTAAAAAATAGTTCCTTTGAAAGAGAGAAAGGAGCTCAAACAGCTCACGGATGAACTATTTTAGCCAAGTAAAATTTACCCTGCATTTGGCATTCTATTGTGTTCTGGCAGGTTAGCGAACGTAGTAAACCTTGCCATATTTCTTTGGGCAAATCTGGCGTAAAATAAACAGCCAAATCCGGATGTGGCGAAGACGGACTCGACGAGACGTGGAACATCGTATCGAACCACCTCCTCGATTGTAGTGAAAATAACAATATGTTACATGTCAAATGTTACGAAATTGACATAGAGCTTTTTTTAAAAAAAAGAAAAAAAAAAAGTAATCTTTATTATGTGCTTCTTTGTTGTAGCGAACTCTTTGTTCATTCATAAAGTACGAATAAAAAAATGTGGTCTCATACACGTCGATAAAGAGGGGCCTTTCCACTTGAAATGTGTTTTTCAAAGGAATTAGCTAACTAAGCAACGCAGCTAGATATTAAGCAAACAGTATATAAAACAACGTACCCAATATGTTATCTTTTTTTTTTTTAATTAAAATAATTATTCAAATAACATATGAATGATTTGATATGGCGCATTGTATATAATAGAAAAGGTATTACTGCATCTTGGATCAAAATCTAAGAGATGTCGGAAGACTATCAAGAGCCAAAAGTGTTTTTGGGCCGCGTCATTGATGATCAAGATTGAGGTTACCCGTATTTCTAATACTTGCATGAATTCATTAGCTTTGTAGTGTGTTTATTCGCGTATGGAGTTCCACAGAGATTTCCAAGCCAAATATTGTAACCAGCATCTGCTAGGGTAAAACCTGAAGTGAATTCCGTAGCGGTAAAATACACATGTCCTGCAAAGCCTCAGTTGAGATGAACATGTCTTTAAATTTGAGATACTGAATTGAGAAATCACTGACAGTTTGAGGGAAGTGTTGTGTTGTCCTAAAACCTAAAATAAACTATAAAAGGCTTATTTAAATCAAAAAAGGAAAATATGTCCTTTATGCTAAATACAATTTGATGATGTACGAAAAGCTAGGTAATTACTTATTCGATTTTTCGTATTTTTTTTTCGAAAAATTTACAAGAAAAAAGACCTATGAGAACATAATTTGCCGGCAACGCGCTGATGTTGTCAGATTTTCTTTGAAGCGACATCGTTTCCGACTCTAACTTTGTTGCTTTGCGGAAGCAATACCCCATTCCATACGATCAATCTCTTCACCTTGATTAAAAATTTCCCACGTTTGTTTGCTTTTATGGAAATGCTTTAGATTAATCTGTTTTTTTAGTTACCGTTTGGCCGAATTCAGCATTCTTAACCTAGTGACCATTGAAGAATGAAAATTCTCCTATCGGCTTCTTACTTCAAACTGACAACATATAACTATATCACAATTTTTTTTTTATGAGGTCTCAAAAGGTTTAACTAAGCGTTTTAGCTGCATTTCGTTTACATCTTAGAAGTGTTCAGTATGTCGAAATTTGTTGAACATTCACTATAATTTTGCAAAAATCATGTATCGTAAATTGAAATCTACACCGTCCACAAAAACAATTTACCTGCACCAATTGGGGCCACTCAAATTTGCTCTTAAACGATCGTCATAAGCCTCATAATTGTCGATATAAATCGGAAAAACTAAATTTTATAATTTTTCTATATTTTTCTTATAATCTCAAACGAAAACAATTTAGGCTCAAATTAAATCAAGCATTTTTCCGTACCAAAGAGCTAGATCAACGACTTATATTAAACCTGAAACGGGCAGATGCTAGCAGTGAACATCTGATTTTAATATTACCTTGTAAGGGTCTCTCGTTTGAATTATTATATATGATCTAAATTGAATGCAATCAGCCTTCAGAGATTTTAGCGAAAGCAATGTTTATATATTATATCAGAATAAACCAGACGAATTAGAGCATGGCGTTACTAACAAGTAACAGTTAACATACTATTTCAATCAGAAAAAGAGACGATACACGATCAGCTACTAATCTACGAGATCTGATGGACATGAAAGCTATTTGGATAAGGATCAAATAAAATTCCAAGCCGCATATACTATTATTTTTAAAACATACCCAAGCAAAGTTATGATGTGCAATGAAATTCATCTGTTTATATTGAAAGTAATTCGATGGATGTTTGTATTGATGCAAGCTGACGAGATGTACCTACTATTTCGTGTAGATCACTACGGTAAATTTCGACTGTACTTCCTATTTCCACGTAACTTGCTATCCATAATCAAACAGTCAATAACGTTAACTTCGAATCCCTGATAAGGAAAGTTGATAACCCATTCGGTAGAGAAGCAACAGAACAGGGTGTACGATGCCGGACTTTATTATTCGGGTCTGAAATTAGCAATGCGTGTTTCATCAATACGGCCACCTGCAAGTCAATGTTCGTGCTACTTCAAAATTTGACTTTTTTTTTTAAATTAAATTGAACTTTTTTTTAAAACGATCATCTAATTTAGCAATACCTACCATTAACATCTGTACATTCGATATGTACCGTGGTCTTGAATTCTATATGGATGACACTGTAGTGTTAAGATGTAGCCATCCTTTGTAATAGTTGAATACTCTTTACTTTGAATAAAAGCCCCCTGTCTGAATATGTATGGTAATATTCCTCTTTTGAAAAGGCCTTGAGGTTATACTTTGGTTTAGGTGAGAGTATTATTAAAAATGGTCGGTAGTTTCGAATATAACTTATTTTTTCAGGATGATATCGTTTCTTACTTCCTACAACAAGCAGAAAATTCATCTCGACGTATCTTCATAGCGTGAATACTAATGTTGACTAATGACTTGAACCGAAGCAGATGCCCACTAACAGTGCGCTTTGAGCCAATGCTGGAAGTGAGTCTGGTTTGAAACTTTAACTGTTTAAAGATTGATAGAATAATTAATGATAGTGTACTGGTCTAATTGACAAAAGTACGTCCCCATCTAATAACTGATCCAAGGTCTGATTTTTAGGCAGCATTTATCTATTTTGTGTTCCAACGCCCTAAAAAACTTTAATTTCTGCTCTAGGCTTCAAAGTACAAAAAGGATACAGATTGTATCGAAGGAGCATCGAATATCCTAGTTTGTTATGGAGCTCTTGAATGAATCGTCATGCAATATTCGAAATTCCATTGATGGCTGTAGTTTCGCAAACATGCTGACTATACAATAGGGCACCGCTACTGTGTAGCACGTAACAAATTCAGAACGCATCATATACTTCACCGTAAATTTGCTAGATATATATATATATATATATGGCAGACATTACCTCGTTTACATTTTTTTGTACCGCTTAGTGTACCTTGCGAAAACGATTTTAAGCACCTCACTATCTCACCTGAAAAGTGCGCAGTCTCCTAGTTTAAATTCTGATATTTTTTAGCGACGAATGCCTGGATTGATAAGATTCGGCTGAAACATCAAAAGGGCAGCCATAACTTTATCTGAAGTGAACAATAAATAAGATCGACTTCAAACATGATTTTTTTAAGCAGCGTTTGGGCCGTCCGCTTTGTTGAAAATTTGTGTGAGAACAAGATGTCAAATGAATTCCAACAAGTTTTAAAATGACTTTAATTATACAAAAGTCAAATTTATTTATCCATCACAACCTATGGACTCGTCCTAATCCTTAGTTTTAATCAGTGTCGACAACTTTTTCTGATCCATCGAATCAAGTGTCCGTGGTTTTCACTGC
Organism: Varroa jacobsoni; assembly: GCF_002532875.2. Taxonomy (NCBI): domain Eukaryota; kingdom Metazoa; phylum Arthropoda; class Arachnida; order Mesostigmata; family Varroidae; genus Varroa; species Varroa jacobsoni. Next base: position 275,325 of record NW_019213307.1, on the reverse strand, counting down.
GTACTTCCGTCCTGTTAACTCGTGAAATAGAAAATCAACCAGAACAATATTTTTACGTGTCGATGAAAGTTACTATTGGTTACCCTGCGCATCGTTATTTGTACGCTGACACGGTTTGCGGAATATTGAAAGAAAATACGAATTCAATTGATGGTAACATATCCGCAAGCCGAAAGCTGCGTGCCGACTTGGTGGAAACGGACGACTTAATGCACCAACTCAATTGTTGTTGTGGGTTCAATGCGAGTCACAATACAGACAGGCAGAGCAGCAGAACCCTTACATTCTTCCCAAGCAAGCAATGCCAAATAGAAAACCATAAAACGCAAGGATGTGCCAGTCTGTATTGATACCCCTTATTCAACGTTCACATGCTGTTTATCAATTCGAGAGTGAAGTAATTTATTAGAAGCCGCAATTGTAGCATTAGTTTTGACACTGTCAATGTAGGATTATAAACTGTGGATTTTGATAATTTTACAGAAACGGCATAAAAAGACCGGCTTTTATTGCTAGATTTTCTGCTACTTATTGATTTAGACCCTCTTTGCGTCCGTCTGGGCAGTTCCATTAATTCTTAATTTAACTAGGCACAATTTTAATTCGATAATGCATGTTCTACCCTATCAGATATTTCCAGGCATATAGTCATTTGTCGGACGTCAGTAGTACTGCACACGAGCTTATTACAAATATTACAAGCGTAGCCACGTGGAATAATATAAAAGAAATACGAGATTCGTCCTCGGACGATGGCTGAGGAATAATTCTTTATTAATATATTTACCTTAAACGGAACTTCATCCCCGAATTCGGCAGTTGTCCTTGCTGCCTACCTGCGTCGTTGCCGGTCTCTAGATGATTTCTAAAAATTCAACAATGATTTTCAGTAATAAAAGAAGTCTTGAAAATACATCAAGATGGCGCAAAAGCCACTACTGATAATTCCAGAACTTGAGGCAGTGATTCACATTTCTTAGACTCTTTGACCGTTTCGAACTCTTGGATTTTCGGGGCCTTTGTGCTATCGATGTGCTGAGTTATGTGCGTACATCTTCATCGAATATATTAAGCGCACCAATATTGCGTTATCCACGGCCAAAATGAAAAAAAACTACTCGCTAATCTAGGCAATTAATGTTGACAATAGGCTTTTGTCAAATCAAAGCCTTAAACGGGGTTACACTCAGGTAAAATGGATAAAAAAAGGCCACCAAAAGTGTCTTTGTCAGTACATGGTAAAAATGCTCTCAATCTAAATGAGTGATATAAATGCAATTTATAAAGAAACGATCTAACTTCTTTATCGACTTCTTTCAAATGTTTATATCTGTATAGGTACGCACTTTTAATGAGAGAATTAGATTTTCTTGTTAAAGAATATCGCTCTTGCCAGTTGCCGTGTTTATTCTACCGCGCAGATAACTTAAATGTAGATTTATTTTCCGAACCTTAACCTCCGAAGCTTAACGAAAACAATATCATCTTCATGGGCTGCTTAATCATCTGTACTACTAACCACTATTCTTTACATTTTTGTTTTCTAGACGCAACCGATCTTCACGCCATCCTTTTTTGCTTAACCGTGCCATAACCGTCCACTCCGCGAACAGCATTTGAAGATTTTTTGATTTCCAGATCTCTATAGTCTCCTTTGCCTCTCGGTCCTTTCTCTTTTTTCGGGTCATTGCATTGTTTTATATATATCAAGAAAACGTTCTATTTTTGCCCTTCGCTCCTGATGATAAACCAGTTATGTTCAATACTTGTTCCTTACTCTTGGATTGGCTTTTCTAGGGACTTCGAAGTCTTTTCGCTTCCATACACCGCATTTGTAGTCCGTTTGTTAGCTCATCCTGTTTTTTGGCTACTTGCATATAGCTTTTAGCTATACGTCGCCTATTATCTTTAAGCTCTTTTTTGTATGCCGACTACTAGTCAATTGAATTTATACGAAATATATTTGATAAAGGTAGATATAAATATAGATATGCATAGGTTTTTTTCAAATTTATGTCCTTTAAAAAAAAATTTAGATTATCTTTTTTTTTTTTTAATTTAGATTGTCAATGAAATATCCCTATATAATTTTTTATTTTTCTATATCAAATTGATTTCCTTTCATTTGTTACCACAAAGTTTATAGTGGACCTCTTCCTGCATTCTGTATATGCATAGCATTTCTGCCCCAAATGTACGTCTTGCATAATCTTTTCGTTTAGTTGCTCTCCTTAGGAGTACCCAGCTCAATTCGCGCATTTACCATACAGGTCGTTTAACTTCCAGTGGAAAGTTTTATGTCGCTGTATCTTACCATTAGGAGCCCTACGCTGTACTAGAACTTTTTATCGATCCCCTCTATCTCTAATATCTATATATATATATATTATTGATAAAAGTTGGAATAGAAACTCTGATGAAGCCCTATTGCTCCGTCACTATATTTGCACCTATTGATACATTTCGCTCATTCAAATCACCTTCAGATCTATTTAATTTATCAATTATACTATATGGATCTTATCGTTTAGAATGCACCTTCTCCCCAAGTCGCATGTTTATCGTATAAACATTAACGTGAAGAGATATCGTGTTTTTTTTTTTTGCTTTAGGTTAGCTCTTATCCGTGTGCCTCATATTTGACGTCTTACATCGTACCGGCCTATACGAAAATGAAAGTCTATATATAGAAATGTATGCATACTAGTGTGTTTGTCCCCGTACGTACCATGTCTTCTAGTATACACGTTGAATAACACTGCCTAACTTATTACATTGTAAAACTTGGCCAAATCGAAAAAAGTAAAAAATAGTACCCGAATCATACCAAATACGATCATTAGAGGTAAGAATATATGTCTTCTTTATGATTTATTTATAATGCAAAAAATTACTCAGGCGCTATCAAAAATCAATTCGACGTAATCAATAATCTATAACAATGCTCAAAAAATTCGAACAAACGCGATGAAAAGCATATAAACAAACGCGAAATTCAAAACGAAGAAACCTCAGCGCGTCTGTTAGGTTCGAGTATCAATATTCCCAAGGTATTTCGCCTACCGTTTCACTTGAGTTCTACCAACAAAGCGATTTATGATGTATTCGCCGTCACTCGACACGACCTCGAGTCAAAATCTGTACGGACGGTCATATGGTTGTAGCTAATCCCCCTGTTCATAAATTGTTTGCATCCATCTCACTTCAAAAATGCCTTCAATCTCTCCTTATCGACCACGGGTAATCGGCAGGGGTGTACTCCTCCGGTTCCAAAACACCATTGTTGAATATTAGAAACCAGTTTTAAGCAATCCTTTCAATCACAGTGCTCGCTATACACAGCATAAGGTAGCTGAAAGGAAATAGGCTAAATATGGAAAATGCACGATTTTCCATTTGAAACCTCCATTTTAAAGTATCAAGTTGATAGAAAATTCGGTTCGCTGTACAATAAAATCAAAATGGGTCTATAAAGGAGATGGAACACCTTCGAATAGTAGATGGAAGCAAACCGATAGTGTAGACGTAAAAGGAAAAAAGGACAAATCGAAGCTAATTCTGCTCTAACCTAATATTTAGCGCATCTTCTCCACCACGCGAGTGTGGTAGAGTTTTCTGCACGTACAAACACATGAACATTAGAAGAACTTTTAACGGGCATCGCGAATGTAACTTATATTGCCTTTTGTGCCTGACAATTATAAAATACTTCCAGACGCGATGGTCAATCGGGCTAGGGATTCTGCTGTCAACTTTTATATGCTGCATGGCCAGGCGTTCCGAATCAAAAAAGATTACTTAATTAGGTCCTCTGCTTATGACACATCCGGAAATACGACCATACATCACCCTATGGCGGCGTGTTTAGTTGGGCTCATGTCGGCGACACTTAAGCATCAGTAACACTGTCAGCACAAACTCTATAGGCTTAAAGCTCTTAGCGCTGAAAGGCAGCTCGTCTTGCTCCAACTTGCGAAAGCGATCCCAATATTTCTCACGCATCCTATACGCTATATATACATATTAGCAATATAGCTGCTGCCGCCGACGACAGTTCACCATCTTGCCATGACAGCAAACCATGATGACACAAACTATCAGCTGGTCAAATAACCATAAAAATCTACTTCGGCTCGCTTACCGAATAGTTCAGAATAAGTCCAACTGCCCACCTGAAGAAAAATTATAAGACTCACTACAAACTCGTCTCGTTTACCCAGAAAAGCGTGACTCTTTCTGCCTATTCCATCTAACCAGCTCGAAAGGGATTGCTTACAACAAGTTTAACCATGCTCGACCATGTATCAAGTTGCCTTTGGTGGACATTCAAGACGCACAGGGTCGGAAAAAATGTATCAGTGATTGAAACATTACCCAAAATGTAATTGTGCATCTCTCAGGAAGCAAGAATCTTACACCAACTTTTACATAGGCTCGGATGGCAAAGACAATACCTAAGAAATGTTATCGGCAAGGGGTTTAGAAATTTTCCTCCAAATACAAAGAGTTTGTTCGCATATAGGTAACAATCCCTTTGCGGCAAAACCGACCATGCAAAGAACTCGAGCCTGATCTATTGCTTGTGCATAGTTGTTTTTCCACTACGGTTACCTTCTGTATTTCCTATTCAAGGTTACATAGAAATATCCATCAGTAATGTTGATTCGCCTTAACTAAAGCTTGTGAATAATAAAAGAACCTGCTTACAAATGGATTCTAGCTGAATGCATAGTTTCGCACGCTTTTGTTATTGATTAGTAATAACACTAGCGAGATAATGGCTGCTTTGATGTTTGCTGCATTAGCATCTTTCCGACATAAAATTGAGCGGATACTTCGCTTTCTTCTCTGCTGAAACGCCTCTCGTCCCGTTTTTTTTTTCTCTTTTAGCCTTTGATGCTTAACTCTGACCTACGCTGCATACACCAGTCGAAGAATGTACAATACAATTACTTTGTGCACATTTTGTTAAAATAATGCACTAGGAGGAATGTAATACGAAACAAATATAAAGGACAAGAAAATGCCAAAAAAATGTACAAGTCTTCTTAGTCCTCAGGCTTTCTTAGGGGACGATAAGTTATGTCAATAATCACGACAATAAAAGTATATAGAACATTGATCACAACTGTGCTGGTTTACCAAAGATGCAGATTTAGACCTCGTGTTTCATCACAAATAGTTCAAACGTTACTCAGATGGTTACAGGCAACTATTTATGGCAGACCGATTTATGGTGTTCGATTAAAATTATTTTGTAGATTACCGTGATTTCCACTTTTTTTTTAAGTCCTGATATAATATCAACTTGTAAAGTTTAGCTAAGTGGTCAACATCAATTAGCTCACTTCGTTTCTTTCCAATGGTGTGGTAATTACGGTTCAAAAGAGCTTTGTATATCTGCGATCACTTAGCTATTATTTTATTCAAATTATCAGACATTATCTCGACTCATACTCCGAAGTAAAGATATCATTTATCAGAGTTCGAGTTTTTGATAAAGTTAAGAAACGGAAGTGTAGGATAGAAAACATAAAATAAAAACGAAGTGTTAGAGCAGACGATAAAGGAAAATCGCCTAAAAGTTAAAAAAACAATAATTAAAGAATCTGATTCTAATCTAGCTAGAAGCTACGATTCAAAATATTGCAACTGAGTATGTTTCTGGTGAACCGCTTTTAGTATTTGAGGGCACTACCAGCGATTTACGACTGGATGACGTTAAACGAAGATAGACTACGTTTCTACAATGAAAAAAGGTCCCTCAAACTGGAAGTTTGCTGGTTGAATTGGCTTACATTGGGCAATAGCATCCATAAATAAAAAATAATTTAAATAAAAATCAACGTTGTGGTCGTACTCTAAAAAAACATCATCACGTCGTGCACTTCAGCTTCAATTTCGATTTTTCTACTTATAAACAAAGCTTCTCTCGGCCTTTCGTTTCGTCTCGAAAGCAATTTGCGAATCTAAAGGCTTTTTTCTTCCTAAGATTTATATGTTGTTTTGGTTAATAGCGGAATAAATGTTTAGAGCGCTGCCTTGTCTAGCACCATTCTAGATGCATTTCTCGGCCAAAAAAAAGTACAAACAGTAATACAATTGTCACTTTTTGGTAAAATATATGCTTATCGAAACTGCGGGGATATTTGGCCGATATAATTGGTTTATTCTACATAGTTTCCTACGATCTTGACATATTTAGGATGTGTTGAGACTCTATACGTTTCGTAGCCGTTGCTGCCATTGGGTTTTGTCGCAATCGTGGATCAAAAAATGCTCGAACCCATTCAGCTTGCCCATGTTACGCATAATATATAAAAAAAGGCAGACAAAAATATCGGCCTCACTTTACGCACCGTACTAAATCAAGTTAGCATATTATAGAAATAAAGATTACCTGTGCTAAGTAATTGAGGTACGGACAGTAACTTTGTATTCGTTCAACAAAAATCGGGCGATCGTCGAAATCGAAATACTTTAAGTTTAATGCAAAAAACGTATTTTGCAAAGAAAATGCAAAACATATTTAAAAAGCCAGAAATGCGTTTCTAACCGCAAAACAAACGCTCAAGTGAACTAACTCTGATTGCGTTTTCTGGATCATCTTTACAGTTTAGTCTCTGTGTTGCTTACGTTGTTTTTGCCATTTTGTAGAACCATTATATTTTACCATTAATTTCGAGTTTTATAGCTGTTCAGTGGGCAGCCCTGTAGTAGACTCTTTCGTATTCTTCGAAGGTTGCACTCGTCCAAACGAAGCAGACCTCACATTGCACTTTGACTTGCTCTCTCTCCTTTTTCGTAACCAGTTTTCGAGTCTCCCAAACGTTTTTTTTGTATTTCAGACGTTTTACCCTTTGACCTTAACCAACTCGCATTTCACACTAGTACGCAAACATCAACTTACCTTGAAGAAGGCCTTTACTTGAAGTGCATACCTTTACCTTTGTCCCTTTGCCCTATTTTCACCGCTCTTGTTATCAAGGTGCAACGACCAGTTATGTTTAACGAATGTATTGAAATAGTTGAACAGGCTTCCTCTTGACAAGCAACCAACGCCTCGCAGATGCCCCTGTGTCGGCCTAAACCCTTTTCCTACTAATACCATGAGCACTACCTTCTCATTTCTCGCTGTCATTGTCCATATTTGCCCTACATCGTGCCTTGCTCCTCCGGCCCTTGGCTCACTCTCATTCCTCTGGGATGACCGTCCGTATGCTCAACGTGACAAGGACCAGGTTGGCCCTTGGTTTTAAACTCTTTCATGGTTTGCCTCTCTGGATAAAGACGTACTTAGAAACGCTCGTCTAGCCTCGTTCTAAGAAGGTGGCCTGTACCTTAAAATAGCGGTTCCAAGGCTCACTATCGTCACTTAACGCTGGATTGACACGCCACGACACGTCCTTGAGGTCTCGTACACATCCTTTTTCATTAGCTTTAGTGGATCCATCGTCAAACACTGAACAAAATAATCCGACGATAGTTAAATGAAATTGACAAGATAAAGTCTAAACAAACATACTGTAAGCTCGTTTAGCCATGTAAATGTCAAGATTATTCCATATGAAGGATACTGCACTATCCCATATCTATAATGACTACGCAATTGCACTCAACTGCATCTTCAAATGGCGTGTTTATAGTAGAGTATGTGTTTACATATCTACGTGGTCGATTTATTACTAAAATTTAGCAAAAATCATCGTTATACATTATAGACCTACAAACGATCAAATACGCCGACTCTTTTTTTTTACGTGTTGCGCAATCATTTAATACTGCGTACTAGTTTGCGTTGTAATATCGTATCGTACTGGCCCAAAAAAGTCTCGAAAATACCACTCTGTGCTAAACTGCGTATGCCTCAATCATCCATATCCCAGTTGTTTTTCCAATTCCCACTGGGTTTAATGCGATCGAACGCTTGCTCCAGTTGTTCTCGAACACAATCGTAGGGACTGAGATCAACTGTCTTTTTGTTTTTCTGGAACTTCCTGATTATATTAAAGCTTCCCCTTTTAAATGCTCCGTGAGCTCTGAGGAATGGAAAAGCCACTCATAGCTAAATCGATTGATTATGAACGTTAAGGCAATACAGGACGAGTCGTTTGCAAAGGAAGCGATACCTGTTCTGCCAAGGTTTAAACTGATTGTAGCTGATAGAATTACTCGATCTCTTTACCACTGCCTTAACGGTAACAGAGTGATTCGATAAAAGTGCATAATGAACAGATTCTTAACAGCCGAACAGCACGGTAACACGAAACTGGATTTTTGACTTGGACCTCGCAGCTTTCCTCGGTAGGTCTCAATCAGACGAATATGCATTCGGCCTCACGTCGCAGTTATACGCCCGCATCCAGGTCCTTATAACGGCGTGGCAAAACAACAGTGCATTAAGATTAACCTGAGACAGGGCCTGCATTAACTCAAAACTTAGGTTCTTCGGAGTGATTATTACCGTGAGCCATCTTGAATCTAAATGATCTTTTAAAATAATCCGGTATGACTCGTGTAAGCTATCTAATCCTTCTGCGAACCCTTCGATGATTCCTCCAGCAGAAATTGTTTTCCTATTTTGATGTTTTCAGCTGCTCTCACTGTACGGGATTGTTCAGAACGAAAATTGCCTTCAGAGGTTTCTCGTTCGTCGCTAAATCGTTGCTCCCACTTTGTACCACACTCTACAGCCGGATCTCTAAAATCTATTTGGCAATTGCATTGGCACCATTTGTCTTTACTTGATACTTTGAGCTTTTTCTAAACTCAGAGTACGATTCACCTTTCTAAATAGTCTACTTTCATTTTCTAAAAATACGAAACCCGTTCAAAGATTATTCACTTCAAGAGGCTTGTAAAGTACAAAGCATATGTTCGAATACGAGGCTGCGACTGTGACTCGATGCGTTTTGTGATCGCACCAAGAAACATTGAAAATTATCGACTCTAACTAAATTAACAATGGTTACGGTAAAATATGAAGAAAGCCTTTCCCGTTGTCAACAGCCATATGCTCATAAATTATTTGTTTTGAAAGTGATCAAAAGAAAACCGAAAGACATTCGCGACTTCACATCTGTGAAAACGCAAAAGTTCAACTTAGGAGCAAAGTGACAAACGGTTACTATATATATATTACCGTCAAGCTGAGCTGTCTGGAAAGAGCTTCGAAACGACCCAGCAAGAATCCTATTTTAGAGACATAATGAACCGTGTATACGTTTAGTTATCTACAAATCAAATTGACACGTCTGACTTGTTTAAATACATGCCTTATTCTCACGAGATCTTCCTTAGAGACCTCTCGTACCTGTTTGTGCGCTTTACTTATTTCTGTGTGATTTAAAAATCACAGTCATGAAATAGTGATATTAAAAAAATGCACGTTACAACTAGCGGTCACCGCAAAAAGGTCGAGAGCCTATAAGTATAGCTATGTTCATTCTCTGTATTTGCCTAATTCATGTAATATCCGGGACATCAACTACAGTTTAGGTGCTGGGTAATGGCGGTCCGATGGTTTCGAATACAATTGATACAATCTTCAGATACGTGTCTTTCTGAAGCTTTTTAGGCTTTGGAAACAGCAGTTCCGGAACGAACATCCACGGAACTGCCACACAAGGAGCGTTAGTTTACGAAGCAACGATTTATTATATCTATCCCAAGTCTTTCGTCCGTTTCGTTGCTTGACGTCCGGTACATTTTATTAATTTTTTCATCTGCCAAACTCTGCCGCCTTAGCAATAAATATACTTTTCCATGTTCTAAATGCGACACTAACTTTCTTTTCGTCCACCTGCAAAATCTTTACTCCTATAATTGTAAAAAAATTGCTTCAGCCCTATTCCAGCTGAAAATAAGCTTCCTACTATCTATATATAGCGGCGGTGTCTCCACTAGGTGCTAGCGAATTTTATCAAATTAATTTGTGTATGTTCAGCTTAAAAAAGAACTAAAGAGCTAATTTTCAACGAATGCTGGTATTTTGTAGGCCAAGTTTCCGTGAGCATTAGCGAATACCACCTAATTAAGAAAATAGTGTGCTTTCAGCTACAAGCAGCACGGCTTCCTAAAAATGTTTAATTATCAGAAAATATAGATGTCATTCACCATCAAGTCCTACTTTAAGTCATGATTCCTTCCTCCCCGAACACATGTTGACAACATGTATTGTTAGCCACGTAAATTTCGTATTTTTTCATTGAATTCAATATGCGCTTGACATATAGAGAGTCATCTGCTAAATATGCACAGTTCTCTTGAAACACATTTTATTTTTAGACTACACATGCTTCAATTAGTAATATTATACGATATTTCGACCGTACGATGCGTCAAAGAGCTATGTACTGAAACTTTAGGTTTGGTAACTAAGTATTTAAATTATTTTTTTTTTTAGTCTGAAGATTTCGTAATGTGAATTTTGAAAAAGCCAATGTACTCGATCTGTCTTTTGTTGTCTTGTGATAAAATTGCGAGCTCTACGTAATAACGACACAAGGCTGCTTGAAGATTAAACATTTCTGTCATTCATTTGTCCTTTATTTACACATTTACACATCCGTCCGACTACACCGTCCGCTTTTTTTTAACTTTCGTGCCGGTTCATTTTTTGAGCGTTGACCGCGCACCAGGAGTCCCTGCTGCAAATGACGCCTTTTTTCAAGAATATATTTATCAATTTTTATAGTAACCATGACTTATGTCTTTTTTTCGATCTCGTGTAGGTATGTGGGCTATCCCGTTTAACGTGCTCTATGCGCAACGTTAGAGTTCCCACAACAAATTAATCTCAACGCTATCAGTTGCTTTTTTTTTTGGGTCCCTCGTTGTCCGGCCCACTCCTGCACGTGTCGTTATGAGATTTAAGAACTTTCTAGTATTTTATCTCTTGACCATTTTTTCGCATTAAAATGATGGGTGGGTGCATTTTAGTTGGCCCTATCTGCGTGTGCAGCGATTGGATACAGCATACAATAGCAGTATTTAAGTGCGGTGTATGCACTATTCTCAGCTATTAAAGATTCGTTGGATCAACTGACGTGTGCTAGAGACACGAAATACATATCTGAGTGATGACGATCAAAGCTCCTGGCCTGGTCGATGGTCTGAAATACTGCCTTACATCGTTCGTATTTCAAAAATACGGAACTCGCTTCGTATTTTTTACCTTGTTTCGTCTTCCTTACCTCGAACCCTTTTGTTAATTTATTATCTTAGGCGAGTTCATCATTAAATTCATACGAGGCTTAATTAGATTTTTCCAACAAATCGCTAAATCACGGACATCTAGATGCACTCCAAAAGATTGTGTTAGCGTAGACATACATATATTCTCTCTGTCGTATTGCCGCTCCTCCATTATTATTTTGAGTAAATGAGACATTATTCTTCCACAATCCCGGCATTTCGGTGGAAAGACCTCCATTATCCTCAAAAACGTTTATACCTGAAACGAAAAAGATAGAAACATTTAGATAGAAAGAAAAGAAATAAAAGCAGTAGCAGTAAGAGACAGTGCAGAGAAAAGCCGACTCTTTGGTCGAAGCATGTTCTTGTCACTGTACAAGCAAAACGGCTGACTGCCTACATTTCCTCATCTTCAGGCTTCCGACTCCAGCTTAGGTCCTATCTCCTTTATCTCACGTCCCTTTTTGCTACGAATCCCGTGCCGCCTTCATATACTAGATGAAAGGCCAGATGGACCTCCATACCCTCTGGTAATCGTATCAAACTTCTCATATTGTATAGCATCAAGCGCCGACATTCATCCAATCGCAGACCCCACCCAACCGAGGAGAACGGTTGGGAACGTAGTAAAAGAGAGAAGGGCAGCAAGAAAAACAAAGATGAAAAGAAAGAAGGACGAGATGGGGAACCTTGAAACGACGGCAGTGGCCATTGCGGTTACGATTTTGAAACGATCTTATACTCGTCGCTTATAATGTCATTCGCTTATCACTAAAACTCGGCAGTTTACGAAATTTCGGTTTGCTTCAGGAATTGAAGCAGGTCGAACGGAGGAGTTGAAAAAATGTAGGCAGAGGTAACGTGTCTACCCACTAAACCTTAGGGTTTTAGAAGCTGGGATTTGACTCTTGGAGTAGACATTTGTTTCGTATTGGACGTTGACCGTCTAATGCAGGACTAATGTAATGCTAGATGCCAAATGCTTTGAAGCATTTGTTAACATGGCGAACAAAGAACGTTTCTAAGCTTTATCGAAAAAGGTACAACGACGTTAAATATCGTCAAAATAATTCTAGACTTTTAGTTTCTGTTTTAAAAGGGAAACTTCTGAAAAACATGAAAGGGAAGTAAAGTATATGTTTATAAAGGTTGTTATGAAAAGCTATATTATCTCAGCTGTTATACTCTATACAATTTTCAATCCAGCGTAAGATCATGAGTGTTACCATGTACGTATCGTCGAAGGCTATTAAATATGCTATGATTTTTTGTACAAAAGCTCTATTTTTAAACGTGTAAAAACATAATCAATTTCACAAAATTGAGAAATTTTTAGAATTTAGGCTCAGAATAAGAGGACGCTATAGAATATTTTACAACATATATAATATCTACTATATAGGCCACTAAAGCGTTATGTATAATGCATCACATTCTCACTCAGTGGCACCTATTTTACTGAAAGCTTGTCGTTATGGCTTAAGTGATACGACCTCTCTAAGGATAAACAGTGTCTCTCTTCTGTTCTTAATGAAATCTAGGACATTTTATCACCTATTTCAGAAGCTATAAGACACTTTGTAATTTGCGAATCTTTCATTTGTGGGGACGTATTGGCGCTGCAGAGCTTCTTAGTGTTGTGAAATCTTCTTCGCACAGCTGAACAACAATGGAGATACGGTATTACGGTCTCGAGTTTCTTGTCATGTTTGAGCTCGCCTTCCCTGAATACAATAAAAGGTTATGTCCTCAGTTATGTCTATTGCGCAAGATGACCGTATCGAAAACAATTGCACCCCCGCTTTCTATCGACATTCAGATACGCAATCGCATAGCCACTATCTCTACGCTTAGCGTACACACAAACCTACACATTTGGACAATGTATGCGTGAAATCCCTATGTTAGCTACCATTTACACATTACATTGTCATTTATGGACAACAAAACCGACTAGAATTCATCTGAGTTTTCGCTAACGCAATTTGTACAAAAGCCGAGGGGTCTAGTGGAAAACATAGCAAGTGGCAATGCACTTGGCAACCAGATACACAGCCAGCCGAACGAACTGGGAGGCGACAACAGCTAGCTACTACTAAAAGTCAATGTATATGTTTCGTTCGTAAACGAGAAGCATTGTCTAGACAACAGGCCTTTCTGAATATGGGCTTTCTACCGCATGCTTATAGTCGTTCGAAGCTCAAACAGCCAGTCAAATGAAAGTGAAAACTTAGTGTGTTTTCTAGCCTTTGTAACCCTTTGCTATTTTTTTTTCAGGCCATACGCTCTGCTTTCGCTCTGTATCCATCCATTTCTCAACTCTCCTCCGTTCCTATCCTCGACTTCAAAACATAATCAACTTAGCTCAGACTCCCTTCTGAGCCGGTTTCTCCTTACTATTTAAACATCCCTATGGTGCACACGCCAAAGACTTTCCATCAAATAGACAAAAAGCCTGGGCCCACGATCTACTAGACTCTTTTAACGGGCTATATTGCACCCTTTCAGTGGCCCAGCCTACGGCGTTTGTTCTGCGTGACTCTTCAGGATCGCTATTTTTACTTTTTTTTTTTGTTTTTTAGTCCAAATTAAGCCAAGGAACATCACGAACATCTTCTCCACTTCGTTTGAATTTGAAAATAACACCCTGCTCTAAATCAGGCCACTTAGGACAATTGCGGCCGTACGATTGGGTAAACCGCATCAATATGAGCACATATACAGCTAACAACATTGGAGTTCGTGCGCGTTCGAAGGCACGTCTTCTATAACTATCAAGAAAACGATGCTGGTAAACAATCCGAATCTTTCTTCTAATAACTCACTGTTGCCTTCGCTTGTTTTGTGCCTGTCGTCTTGGATAGTGTAGGCCGGACTATAAACAAGGAAGTAACAAACGAAAAGAAAAACTTAGCAGACGTAGAGATAGTAACTTGCTGGGAAACAGGTAAGCGAACAAATGAGCAGTAAACGGGAAGCAAGAAGTCAAATCTGTGTAGCTTTTGTTCAGTGAGTCCGAAAGCCATTTTTTTTCCGTGAGTGTTCATAAACATTTATTATAATGTCAGTTGGCAAATTGAAACGCTTTTTGCTGCACGGTGCGTATATAGTAAAATGCATGGCAAGTCCGTTGTGCTTTGCAAGGACATTTATTAATAGTAAGAAAGCGTGGAAGTAACTACGCCTCAATGTGGCCCTTGTTAATGCTGTGAATTAAATTATTTAACAGAATAACGTAATGCGTCTATTGATTTCTTATCATTAGAGTGACAGTAGCATTTATAGTGATTTAAAATTGTAATTCAACTGATTGATGTTGAAACTGTACTTACAGTTTCGTACTAATACTGGAACCTGACGGTGAGATCGGTGTTGTGTGTCTCAAGTGTGCCTCCGTGCCGACAGACTAAGATGCGCGAGTTAGGTTCAGGATATTCCTGGTATGGCGGAGGAGGCTCCATATAGATTCCGTTGAAGCCCACTGAACCTGCGGCCGCTGCCAAACTCCCGCCGGCAGGTAAGTGTAACGCTGGAGGTGGTTCGCCGAGATCACGGGCTATTGCCGTCGAATATGACGGCGCTGGCTCGATAGTAATAACATCGTGTCCTTGAAGATGACCTTGTCCATTGTGAACTACGGTATGGTGATGTCCAGGGTGAACAGGAAGATGTGGATGAGCATGATGCGCTACCACAGGATGCGGATGACCTGGTGGCGGGGGTGGAAAATACATGTCCGCGGCAACCGTCATTGCGGTACTACGCGAGTACGTTGGAGGCCGTTCAAGGCGGGCATGTAATTCCTCGTCCGATAAATCTTCCAAGTTGATCACATTTCCTCTGCAACGGGAAGCCAAGGGGAATTCAACGACGTAAGAAATGTATGTCTATGCGCAAATATCAGATGTAGTACACTGTCACCGAAACTACGTCGAGTAAACGTTCACGAAAGCCAGCATGAACCATTATGTCGCAGTTCGACGAAAAAGTTATTTAAACCACTTCAATTTACAGTTGAGATACGTAACCTATTATATATCCATTAACCAACTCCAGAAGTTTAGATGTTACAAAATATTACTTTAGACCCCTTCGTTGTTCCGATCATGACGTAGCTGTAGGCGCTAGCGCGCTTCATTGCAGTGTGGGACAAGCTCCCATAACATGTCAGTAGTCATCAATAGTGTCCTCGATGCAGAGACTGCATAGAGAATTTGGTCAAATCAATATAGAATTAATCGTCTTTGAACATTCAATATTATTGAGTTTTAGACTTCAGAGTGTAACTTGAATGTCTTAGTTATGAACTCTCAGTACATGATAGTAAGTGCAGCAGATAAAGTCGAGTCACCTCAGATTCTCGTGGCCATCTTGAGAAGGAGAGCCAACCCTACTCCTGACGATAGCCTGCTTTAGCTCCAGAACCTCTAGCGGATTATGTTCAGACGCAGCTAACGAGGGCAAGTGCACCGATGGCTCTCAGTGGGTGAATAGCCGAGAAGCTGGATGATGAATTTAGTAAAATCCCTGTTCAATATATGATGAACTTTGGTGTAACTTTCGACGCGAACCCGTAATTGTGATGACTGGTATCCGTGTCAGATATGTCTCAATATATGATTTTAGCGCAATCGAATCCTCACATACAGTTTGCAAAAAGCAGGTCTTAGGAAGGGACTATTTTGAGACTCTGCGCTAGTTTACTTTACAGAAATGGCTTTTACTTCAGCTAGCGACATGGGCTTTGACATCGGCATGGTCTATGGTTGACTCGAGGCTATTTTGGAAAAGTATCCACTCCTTGATGCAGTTTGTCTTGATGTCATTGATACAACATTTGAAGCTATCGCAGCGATGCAGTAGCGACTCTTTAGCAGCGGTGGTTACTGACTTTGTTTATACAACTACTTCGCTATTTGTGGGCTTCTGGGCAGTATGAGCGCGGCTGGCAGTCGACAGACTTAAGCCAATAAAAAGATCGTACATAAGCTAGACTTGCCCAGGCCGTCTCGGCGGCACAATACCTATTACAGCGCAGTATTTCACTGCAGAGTGAAATTGATGTTGAATTTTAGCGCTTTTAAAGCTGAAGAACTAAGTTAGGCAAAATAAAGCGAATTCCAAGCGCAAATGATGGCCTTCTAATAAACTTCTATTCGAATCTGCGGCTCATTGTACTGTTTCATGGTTGCAAAAAGTTATGCCTCTCAAAGGGCGCACTGAACCTTTCATAGACAACCTAATTGACGTAATAGTATCGAGTAAACAACTCAATTTTGTAGATACTGCACTAAATACATAAGCAACAGCAGCGGCAAACGAAATTTTTCCGATACATCGAGCATTCACATGTATATATATATATATATATATATATATATATATATCTGATAAAAATGATGTAATGTTTAGAGATTGAACCTTCAAGATCTATTCGACAGGCTACATTGAGCTGCTCGTTAATACGGTTGGTATATTACCTTCACTCCCTTGAACGGTAATTAATGCGCAGGAATATGTCAAAGCCGCGCCATTTCCACAGACCTACTTTTGTGGCACTACAAGAGCTCAAGACAAACTCCGGCAGTAGTCAGTAAGATTAAAGGTTTTGCGTTCCACATTCTAAATTAAATTACGACAGCCCTGTAGGCACAATTGCATTCTCCAGAGTAACAGCCGAAACTTTAGGACCTTGGGCCATGCCTTCCGAGCCTCTAAACAGGTCATTTGCACTAGCGGTTGCACACTAATTTGCACCCATAGAACGCAGGTTATCAAACATATGCCAAGCTCAAATCTGATATGTAGCATTTCAACGTAAAAACAATAAAAAAAAAACAAACACTACATTCGGGTAGTGTTTAATTCACATTTTCCCCTCTAACGTAAGACGGTATGTATATATAGCCCATTGTTGATCGTCTCATCTAGGCACTCAAGAACGTTTTGCTGCGTGTTCCTTCTCTAACGATCTTCTATCATTTGTATCGATTTGAGCGTCTAACAAGTCGTTTACCGTTAAAAAAGTCTGCAGCTTTGTCTCTAGCTTTATACACAAAGCTGCAAGAAGAATGAAAGCAAGAAAAAGTATCGATAAGACATGAGTGCTTTTCATTTTCTAGCAACGAAAGGCCAGAAAAATGTTAAAACGTACCCATGATTATGATGTCTTGAATACTTTTGTGGATGTCAAATAAGCCCTGCAGCCAGATGGAGAACCCTTTATCTTCCTCTCTACCGGATGAGCTCATATCAGCAGCGAATTCTTAGCGGGTGCCTTGAGGCGAAGTATTTTTGTGCATCTTGTCCCAATTTAGTATCTAAATAAGTATCCAGTAACAAGGTCAAGAAATGAAAATACCTTCTGGCTGGCCTAAGTTATAAGGCTACAGTGTTAAATACAAAGTTGTGCTACGGCGATGAATATTCACGCGCGGCTCATGGGCCTGTATTTCGTTAGAGTCGGTATCTGGTAGATCCATAAAACTTCTATTTCACGCTTAACTAAAAAAAAGATACTGAGTTTTCTCCCAGATTATAGTGAGTACGTATTATGCTTTGCAGCACATAAACCAGATCGTATCTACTATTCATTCGTCTTAAATATGATAGCTACTTGCAAATACTTTTGCACAGCTTTAGAAAACAAAAGGACATAGAAATTAAGCCGGTAGACAAAACGATAATTTTATTGAACCCCACACAGCGAACATGTCCTTACAGACCCGCCTTAGCCAAATCCTTCCTTTCGACGATGACCATTTTAAGCAACTTATAAACATCACTCCGGTGCCCGATTCACATAGAAGTGGTTTTCTTATTGAAACAAAAGGACAACTACGTCTCCGGAAATATAACGTCAAAGACTCCTCTGAGGTATTCACCTACAGGAAATGTTATGAACTCATTGTAGGAATGCGATACCATTAAAGACAAAGTAATATAACGAAATTAGGCGATCACATAATCCATCCCGCAATTCATATAGCACAAACGATTATACCAAGTAAGCAGGATTATTCAGAAAAAAAAAATCATCTAATTTCAAAGTGGAGGTCTTGGAAACTGAACATACGCGCTTACTCTTAGCTAAGACTATCGGAAGTCTCAAGCAAACACAAAATTAGCGTTATTCAGCGAACTTGGATGACTATCGTACGAACTTGCGTTAAAAGGTAGGGTCGGTGGTTCCTGCTGGCTGCCTTTTATTTTACCTACAGCAACACACTAATTAACTAACTTACCCGTGAGAGCGTGCCCGCTTGTGCCGTGTGTGATTACGACGTTTACAGATAACGCAAAACGCGACAACAATCGTTGTTATGAAAAGCACGCAGGAGACCACCGCCCCGATGAGAAGTAATAATGCTTCATGATCTCTGGAAGGAAAACCAAACAAGTTAGAAAGGCACCGGCATGAGTCAATTAATCATACCGAAACATTAATATCAAGAGGCTATCTAATTGTAGATTAGCCAACTTCAAAATCACCGCTAGGCCAATTCAGATTAGGGCCTTACAAATAGCTGATTTTATTAGACCAAATCGTATCCTCATAAATACGGCCTTCTTAAAGCTGCGAGTATATTAAAGTATTTTAATAGAACAAATTCAGTGATAGTAACTATTTACTTCATTGAATAATGTTATCAGGCGGATGTAAGCCTTATTAAAAAGTATTCGTTGACGGAATGGCTCGAAAACCGAGGTTCAATAATAGCCGCGCTTCACGGCTAGGAAATGCATAGTTAGATTCGTCCGTTTTTAGTGGAGCAATAGTGTATGTATAATTCTGTCCTAAGCATGTTTTAAGTTCGCACATTACGTAATGAGACTAAGGCCAAAACAAAGGACCCAAAATAAAATTTCATATTCTATAACATGTACCAACTTGCAAGTAAAATGAACAGTATAAAAACAAATAAGTAGCATTACGTTATTACGCAGTAGGAGATTAAAACTTGTCATTTATAACAATTGCAAACAGCAGTTAGCATAGGTTAAGTACTAACACAAATAGGTTCCTCTAGTTGCGCTGGCTGTAAAAGCAAGTTGATTTCAACCTGACAACTAATAATCATCTATGATAATTGCCGTTCTAAGTTACGGATAATGTGTTTCATAGGTTGAAACTAACCCAATAGTTCCATCAAGTCGTTTAAAAATACAGAGATTGAAAAAGTAAGGACAAATAGAATTCTATCTTACATTTTTATTTTCCGCCAATCTTAAACTAGCTAACGTTATTTAATCGACGTCTCAAAAACGTTATTAACAAATAATCCTCTTAACAGATAAACAACGTATTTAATTTATTCAACATTTTCATGGGGATGCAATGGCTATGAAAAAGACTGCTTCTTATTGTGATTAATTTTTGTCAATAAAAAAATTAGTCTGCCTATTACATATATAAGCAATACATGCTCCGTCTACGTCGTACGACATGCCACAAATGTTTCCCTATTAAAACATCAAAGTTGATAGCTATTTAATCATATGGTGATATTTTGGTAGATAACGGTTAGATCTTATTGATCTTCTGTCGTAATTTATTTCGCAAATATTCTATCAAGTGTCAAAATATTGAGCGTTGCCAAAAGATGGTCCTAAAAGTTACTGTGATCTGGACTAATTTACAATATGCCGGCTCTCCAAAAATTGCTTGGTGCATTATTCAATAACTATTAGACAATTCTCCCTGTCCCGCTCTCAAAGTATCCTTCTAAACGTAAGCCAGCGAAGTAATCCTGGCGAGAGCAGAAAACGCGACACGTCCTACCGGTGCTCTTCATACCGGATTTTATTTTGAGCCAAAAAGCGAAACTCTTTCTGAAGCATACCCCTAAATAAATCGAACATCGAACAACCCGGTCCAGTTTGTTTACAAAAAAAGCATAAATGATAAACTTTTTGAAACACAATCTAGATTAAATGATCTCCCAAGTTTTTAAGCTCATCATCATCCTTGGATTTCCTGCGAATGCGAAGATGATGACTTCAATGCAAATCTATCCATAGTGGCATGAAGATGAAGCTTATTAAATAACTGTATAACATGCTTGCACACATGGCTAGTTTATTCCTCGCCAGTCAGCTGCTGGCTGTGAAATAGTGGGGGCAATGCGTTTCGATTGGCGAATACGCATCTCTAGTAACCATAACGAACAAGCGTGCTGCCACATCGGGTCAAATCTCAGCGTTGGCAAACAGTACAAGATATTAATAATAACAAGAATAAAGAATTGAAAAAAAAATAAGATGTTGCTATAAAAATTAATAGCTGCTTGCATGACTGCCAAACAGTTCCATAGGTTTGTAAAAAAAAAACACTAGATATGTCCAGCAAGCCCTATTCCTATTGGACTCCTAATGGAGCAAGGTTCCTGATGCTATATCTAAAATAGATGACTTCAAGGACTCGTTCGCATATGTAATGTCAGACACATGTAAAAAAGAAGCAAAAATGGTAAGATGGGAAGAGGTTTAGCTTTTGCAACGGGATAACGAAATGAGTCCTCAATGCCTGCCTTTTATGTGCTTTTTTTTATAGCTGGACATGATAGTACTAGAGATAACTAGCAGACCAGGTAACCCACCGGTAGACACACTAAATGGAAAAAATTGATGAACTACGCTCTTAGCTGGATACCGACCCAGCACGACGACAATAGCCGCCGCCCTAATCATCATATGTTCCGCTACTATAGTCAAAACAGAACGCTGCTGCTCTGCAAATGATGACACTCCCTAAGTGGTAGGAGGTCAATCAAGAATTCCCATCAGTGACGTTCTGGAGAGAACCTTCTAACTCCCTCAGTTCCTCTCTTTGATTCTCGCAGACCTACCGAATGCTGAATTTACGAAAGAAAATGGCTGTCGAGGGGCACTTATCAGAACGATGAGTAGATTTTGGCAGGTGAAATTATAGAAAAAAAGAGAGAGAGAGAGACAGAGAGAGAAAGGACGTTTAGGTCAGTGATGAAGAAGAAAACGAAGGAAAACTTAGGGATAGGTCAGTAACTATAGGTGAATAAGATGTCAAAGTTTTCTTAAATAGCTTAGAACATATGAGTGAGTATTTTGACAAGTAACCTAGGTGGGTTTATAAGGTTCTATTGTAGTTTGAGCAGATTAACGTAGTACATCATGGAGCGGAAGAAAGCAGCTAAATAATAGTGTAGTATTCTTAACATTATCTAGTTGAATTCCTCGGTGACATACTTTATGTACGTGATTTAAACTTTTCATAAGGGGCGCACATAATATACAAGGTCAGGGCCATAACAGCCAGATAATAGCAATGCCCTATTATCAATAGATCGACAAAGGTGTAATCCTCGCGCTGTTTTACTAAATTCACGTTGCCTTTTTGTTGAGCACTAAATTACCTATCATATTATCATTATATGAACTGTTTACCATAAAAATCGCGCTAATATAATGGTAGGGATTTAACGTGTGGACCTGAAAGGCAATTTTTCAAGTACCGTACGACCAATCATTGTTGGCCTTCTCAACATGTGCCGTCAAATAGACCACACAGTGATTGTGCCGCCGGGAGCGGAAAGCGTGTACCCTACTGGAGCCTTGAGTGGCCATGTTAATACAGCTGTAAGCACTATAGGCTACAGACATTAAAGAAAAAGACCGGAAAAAAACCATTTAATAGTGAACGAAATCAGATTTTTTCACCGGATTTACTCAATGGCGTAAATGCTGGATTCTGTTCGATGATGTTTCATGATGACATTACAGAAGAGGTTAAACATTTAAATCGTTTTTATATGAGTGCTTTTCCAAATTGGAATATGTTGTTTTTGAATGATGATTAACGGGACTCTAGATGGTCACCTAGACTACAAACCTAGGTAAAATTGAGAATGGTTGTTAGCAGGGTGGCATGTTCATTTTCGATTAATAAATTAAAGTCGGCTATATTAAATCCGACCAGATGTTGTTACTACATATCTATCCGCCTTAACCGCTCTGAAATTTGAATTTTGGATACTATACATAACTGGAAAGACAAGCTATGTTTATCATGAGATCATTCCTAAAGATTATTTAGATCATGCTAAAATGGAACTATTTGTTTGAGTCATGTGCGGATTCGTGTGATACCAGCATATAATTAGATCAATCGTAATACCTTTTAACTACTAATTTCTATTTCAATACGTGAAAAAAGTAGAAAGGCCT